>NC_046376.1:31154136-31394611 GCF_011125445.2 Fundulus heteroclitus | reverse complement strand
AAACCAACGTGACAGAGCGGAGCCATGAAGAAAACAGCTCGGCTATGAGACAACTGCTCTCCTGTCAGTAATTGTCTCTCTACGGTACAGGATCGCTGTCACAAGGACTTACTGAAGCCTTTTTATCACATGTCAACTGTGTGAACAAAGTTCAAGAGAGGTTCAAATGGAAACACAAGGCCCTGAAACTAAAAGTTCAGAAGTTAATATATCACTATGGGAAAAAATAATAGAATGAAAGCAGCACAAAAATGTTTGTCAATTTCATTATGTGTACGTAGCCCAAATAAAACCATTTATTAAGGGCATCTAGTGGCTACATTGTAGTTCAGTAGATAGGAAATATCCCAAGTTTAGTATTTAAGAAAAGTCATAGAGCAACTTTAAGCTTCATTTCAAAATACACAAAACAGAAGTTTACTTACACTAATGAGCATGAATATTATATTCATTTGGGGCTTTTTAGATGCTAATTTCAGGGTGTGATAATTATTGAATAAATATCTAAAAACTAGAAGTGGGTGCACCAGCACCCACACCCCATACCCAGATTTATAACATATGACCACTCTCCACTAATATTTATTGGCAGTATCTTAAAGGTTGCAGAGAAACATGGTGTTAATTGTAGCTACGATGAGCAAGATCCTGACTGAATCATTTCACCACTCCTTTCATCATAATTAATAAACTTAATTCAAATCAGTTGCCTTCCTGACACAAACTCCCCTTTTAAACATGGTCCATGAATTATTTAAATATGGTTGTGGGTTCAGGCCATACCCAAAGCTTAATGTTAGAATAATTTGTTGATTTGGCATCACTGTCCTGTTGTAACTGAGTCCAAGTTTCAGCCATCGGACCCAAACTGTAAGGAAATTAATTAGTTGTTATGAATAGAGTTGGAGAGCCCGATATCCAGAGCCAGACATAGAGTTTAGTTCTAAAAAGTTTATTACAATAATGAATTGTGGAGGAAAAGATGCAGGCAGACAGTTATGGTCACGAGACCAGAGGATGCAGGTGGATTGACTGGCAGAACCAGACTTTAACAGGTGAAGCAGGCAGAGGCAGACCAGAACCAGAGATGAAAACAGGAGATGACCGGAACAGACGACGCAGACTGAGAAACCACCAGAATGGGCGGAGCAAGCAGCTGGAGCTCAAGGGGAACTTGGCAGACTGAGCAGCACGCAGGCAATGGAAGCGCTCATCAGTGAGAGCTGAACAGGAAAATAGAGTCCAGTTGGCAGAGCACACCAGAACTGGTAGAAACACAGTGGAAGTGCACAGGAAGAAAGACGATACATTCAGGCAGTGAGCAGATGACAGAGGCAGGTCTAAGTAGCCATGTGAATGAGTGAGCAGAGTTGACTCTAATTAGTGCAGCAGGTGAACCTGATCAAGGGCAGAGTGGTGGCTGAGAAGTGGACGGAGCCGATTGGCTGGTGGCTGAGAGGTGATAGGCTGATACTAGAAAGAGTCCAAAACAAACAAAAAAAAACTAAATCATGACATAAGGATCCCTAGCAGCAACCAAGCAACAAAATAAATCATAAACTGGAAGATGCTGAAACTCTGGTGTTCCTGTCCTGAGTGAAGGTGTTAGGGGGAAACCACTGTGGAGCCCTGTGGTGGTAGCCTCCTGCTGAGGACTGTTTTTGCTGTCTGTTGTACTGGTGCATTGAACAAATTGATGCAAGTAATGGAAACGTACCTTCAAATATCTCAACATTGGCTAAAATCATTGGTTAGATATTTTTAAACTTGGACATAATAGGATGTTCCAGCATGATAATGAACCAAAACACACATCAAAACTAGTTTCAGAGTTTTTCTGAAAAGCCGTGACCTTAACACCATTGAAAATTGATAACTATGCTGAAAATTTGGGTCCCTGGAACAAAATTAATACATTTAAATATCAGTACTCATAGGAGGAACGGTCAAATATCTCACCAAAATTGCGTCAGAACCTTGTTGATCACTATACAAAAGTTATTTGTTTTACTACAACTTGTTAAGGGACATTCATCCTATTGTTGTATATGTTTGTATGCTGTTATGTATTGTTTTGGCTCAATTCAAATTTGGGCATGCAATTTTAATTTGTAAAATCCATTTACACTATTTATTGCATAATCAAAGAATAACAGTTTGAATGTATCATTAAAATCTACAAAAGTACAATGGGATCCACGTCTTGCTGGTTCCCATCTCCATCAGCCATTGGGTGAAACACAGGATACACCCTGAACACGGCACCTTCACAGATTTGGCCTTCCACTGGAATTAGATTTAATTCAACTGATGGAGCAGTAATTCAGTTTATTTTTTTTTTCATCTTGGGTTCTTTTTTTATTTTACATCTGCTATAAAATAATAATCTTATGTTTTGGCTGAAGGTGTGGGACAGCAAATCTCCCTAATTTTAGCACATGTTCTGTTTAAAATCCTAGCTCAGACTGTGTATGACTTATGCCAGTAAAGGTTTTTATGGTTTGAAACATTCCTAGTGATCTCTACACATTTTTTCTGTTCCAGTTAGTAAAGGAGCGGTGAATCTTCTGTCCAATAAAATGGCGCAGAGGCTCTCTCATGATGACGGTGGACAAGAGGGCCGATCAGGTGAGGAAAAAATGATCTTTTTTTTTTTCCAATGATTGTCAAAGTTTAATCATAAATAATTATATATGTTTTAGCTTTCTTGCTCTTCTGTTCTGCAGCAAAAGATGCCATCTTTGTTTAATGTTGTTGTGTCAAAGTTCAGATCCCAAGGGTACAACTTAAGTATGAGACTGTAGCGAGCAGTCTGAGGATGTTATTTTTAGCCTTTTGTTGTTTTGCTATGTTAATGTTTTATGGCCCCTGAAGGCCTGTGTGGAAGAAAAAAGGCAAGCTGGATTTTCCACATAGGACTTTCCTTATTTTTAATGTGCTGCCTCACCATTGTTGCATAAACCTTAGTGCGCAACATTAAATTAACCTTTGACTCAATCACCATCCAGCTTCATGTGATGGTACAGATCACTCAGGTGAAGTGGTGGAAATTAATCAAACTTGTCTCCACCCATTCTGGTAATTAGTCTCACTCTGTTCACCTGCTCACTCCCCTACTTATATCTGCCTCTGTCTACTGCACTCTGCCAGATCATTGTTTTCCATGCCTATTGGTGAGTCTTGTCCAGCATTCCCCGTACTGTTTGCCTGTAGACCTGACCCAATTAGCCTTTGGAGTTCTGAGCCAGCCTGACCCCGATTCTCCTGTTTTTTGATTTAGTCTTACCATTTATCAGTTTTGGACTATTTTGGTTTTTTGAGCTATGTTCTGTTTTTGGCTAGATGCCCATTTAAGTTCTGTCTGATCGTTTTTTCGTTAATAAATTTCCTTTAAACATCATCTGCTTGTTTGGCCTGAATACTGGGTCCCCCTGTCTCTGGATATTGACAGTAAGTGGTCCTCAAGATCGAGCAGTTGATGTTTTATCAGGAAAAGTTCAGGTGACTTTGTTTACAGCGGGTGCTGGTAGTCCTTGGACACAGTAAAGTCTGGACAAATATTTTGATGAACGACTGGACTGAAGGGCTATTTAAGGTGGAGTAATAAATCCAAACACAAAGAAATTGCTGCCACCTCTCTTCAGGTGTTAATGGACCCTGTGTTCAGGATGGTGAAACAGCAACTTGGCAGGGGCCAGTTTTTAAGACACAGTGTATGATGGCAAGAAATGTCCAGTACCTCTGTCTGAATAATATGTACAGAGATATTTTGATTCTACAATGTTTAGTGTGCAATGCATTGACCGTCTTGCATAACTTGGACGTTTAGAACTTCCAGTGTGTGTGTGTGTGTGTGTGTGTGTGTGTGTGTCATATCGGGCAGATGTGAACTCTGTCCACCCCACATCCAAGGCAATTGGACAGTATAATTACCTGCTCATATGCAAACCTGCAATGAAACCCGGTCAAATGCTTGGTAATAGGATTGTAGTCAGGACTTTCCCAAGATGGACTCGTTACCAAGACTGAGTTTCAAAGTGGACTTGAACACTACCATAAGTTTCACACAGAGGTGCATCAAAAAAGGATGAAGCAGCTATGATCTTGACTGATCTCGAGAAAAAAAAATCAAGAGACAAGACAGGGTACAAAAATATAGTCAAGACTAAGACAAAGTTTTAAAATGTGGTCTCAATGTCTTCTGACATTCACCCATTTTCCTGATTGTCAGAAAGTGCACTTACCTGCAGTTGCACTACCGCTCTACTTTTAATTCCACCGGTTTTGCCCTCTGGAGGATCGATCTGGATGTGCCAGCTTAATGCAAAACAAATCATGTTGCCAACATAACCATCATGTATCTGCATGTGTACTGAGTTATTCCATCCAGTAGTGTAACCTTTGCTGTCAGCACGTGGAGCTTAATTTTATTTTCTCTTTGCAGTCCTTGGGATGTTAGCTGTGCAAGTGGAGAGAGATCCCAAGACGGGTGCCACCGTTGTCAAATCAGTGGCCCCCATCTCCTCAACTACTGCCGCTCCAACATCTACGACCATATTTGATGATGGAAGGAAAAGCATCCATACTGTTGGCGGTTTGGTAGGTGAGCCTTCGACTGAAGAGCTTGGTGAGATACTGAGTGTCATTAATGATGTTGGAATGACAGTGCTGCTGGATGAAGTAGCAGTAACACCAAACAAGACAGAGATGACCACTGGGAATGTAGAAAGCAGCAAGAATCAAGACGATAATGTCCTGAGTTTTATTACCCTCAATGGTACATCAGTGGAGGACAACTCACAGTTAGACAGCTCTGAACATAAACTGGATGCTGAGAAGATAAAGCAGCATGCAAGTATTGAAATCCCAGATCTCAAAACCGAAATGGTTACCAACGACGCCGCAGAGATGCTGAGTAGCACGGAGGGCTTAAGCTTGGAGGAAGATCCGGTTACACTTGTGTTCCTGGGTTACACTGATGCAACACCTGACGATGCTCGCGTTCAAGAGGACTACGAAGGCATGCTCACAGCAGAGCGGGTCATTATTACTGAGGATGGAGAAGAACGTGTAGTCGAGCCAGGAGCTTCTGCTTCACTTCAGTCTCTCTCAGCAAATGAAAGAGAGCAAGAGATCAAGAAAAGAGCTCCAGACACAACCCTTCAAGACGTTCCACTGGATGAGAATGAAGCAGAACCTGAAACCCAGACAGAAGACAATGTTGGGAAAGAGGCCAAACAAAAGAAATGTCAGTGTTGTTCTGTCATGTAAAATAGAACCAATGAAAGATGTCGCTTCACAGCCTTAATCACATACAGTGTTTTACTGTATTTGTATACAATGATGTCATTTTAGAAACTGATCCATATTTGACTTAATCTCACTATCTTATGTGGAACAATAAGGACAGTTTATGTGGACACAGATCCCTCTTTATACTATATTGGTTTCATAATAACAATATACATGTGGCTCAGTGATTTAACAAAGATGGTGAACTCTTCTCATATGAAAACTTTCTATATGAATTTAAGACTCCTCTCCTTCCAGAAGATTATGCTAAAGGTCTGGGTGTCATAGCATCTGGAATTTGTACGTGCTTGTGGTCACAACCAAAGCCAAACCTTCAACAATTGTCTTAGTTAGTAGCTATATATACTACTGCAGTCAAATTATGTTTCTGTATCAATTACAGTAATAATAATACGTCAGTCAGAGCTTCGTTTCAAAAATACATTACAACGGTTCCTTCTGTTGTTTATTTTGGGATAGTTCTTAGACATAAACTGGAAGGCGGTCAGGCTCCTACCAAATACGTAATAATTAAAAAGTTAATAATCTCATGTAAATCAATTCATTACAATTGTCTTGCTAATGTCTACATCCAGAAACATTCTTAAAAGAGAATTTATGTTCACTGCAGCTTTTGTTGTGATCTTCATTTTTTTATTTTTTTTACATTGCACCTATATTTAATCCTTTTGGAATCATAAATATAACTTGTTTTCCAAAACAAATTGCTAAAGATTTCTGTTATTTTGAAAGAATGCAGCATTTGGCCTTACGGAAAACTGTAAAGACCTACAAAATAAGCACGGCAATGTGTAATGGGTCTGATTATTATTATAGTCAAGTTTTATATATGTAAGTATACATCCAGAGGTACTGAAATCATGCATTGCTGCAATTTAAACAGTACATACAATCAATTCAATCTGCAGAAAACAAGAAAGCAATTAAAACTGTAGAAGCCTTAATCAGGCTCAAATTCTTCATGTAGAATGCTATCGCCCCCTAGCGTTTAAACAGAAAAGCTTGTTTTCAAGAGTTCTTTCCTTGCACAGTTAAAGACTAAATAAGTAAATATACAGCCTAACCCTGTATTTTGTATTGCAAAATAAGACTCCTGAGTATGAACAAAAATTGTAAATTTGTGGTTATTACTTTCTTTTTTTTAAGCAAAGTTTTTGTTGTGTGAGGATTTCTGTTCAAAATAAAGTTATTTTAATGAAGCCTTAATGTCACTCTTAACCAACTTGAGATGGATCTCTGCTTCCACCAACTAGGGGACAAAGCAGAGAACATCTTACTCAAGCAAAAACGTGTTCTGTTTTTAGCTAGAAGAATGTAATGTTTTATAGTTTGGATGTTGCTTCCTATACTACATCTCATCCTTTTGCTTGATTTATTGTGTAATTAGAATTTTTAGGTTTTATCTTCTTGTTGGGTACAAAAACTGTGACATTTCTACAATCTTTTGATACTTCAGGACTGCAGTTACCTCAGAGGACACATACAATGTTATGTACTCATGTTATGTACTCCGGTGTTAACAAAAAGAAGTTAGAAATAATGGAACATTTTCATGCATGCTCAGCTCTGGAATTTGCTACAAATCCTTTTCATGTATCACATGTCTACTGTTGCTACATGATCATCCAGCAGAAAGGAATGCTCCAAATCAACTACAAGAGGAAATTGAATTTGTTTGTATGATTGGATTGAATACATCTTTTTTTTAAACTGAAACCATTTAACTGTTTTATATAGTATGTACTCACTCTTAATATTTCAATAAAAAAAGAATAAACAATCATCATGTAAAGTTGAAGAATAATTTTGTTAGTGCTGGTGACTAGGAGAGGTTTAAGCATGTTTAAACCTACCTACAAAGAGTAAAACTTGTTTAACCTTGTGTTAATCTTTTTTGTTAAATAAAGCTAACCAGCGGCTGATGCGAGCTTGGTTTTCCAAATAAAGACAAAAAGAGATGATGCTTTCCTATATTTACCTTGTCCATTCCTGACTACCAGAATTAAACACTGCTCAGAAACACTATCAGCGCCCCACATGTGAAGAAATGTATCCACCTTATTTGCATTTGCTCTATTGCAGAGGCAAATACAGATTAAAACATGTGAGAACAGCAACCTTTGCATCCTAAACAGGATCATTTAGACATAGCAACACCTTCATCTGTCAAAGACTGGGAGGATTGCCCCAACTAATGGATTTTGATTATACATGCCAGAGTAGTTAACATCTTCATATATCTTGGTACAGATGAAAAATGGAGATAAAGTATAACTCAATTAAATGTTATACTGATCTGGAATTTATTTCCTATGCTTTTATATAGCTGAGAACCCATTAATGTGTATCTGACTGATTCTTCTGGTAAGGTTTTGATCCAAGTTAAGAATACAGTCAGGTAGGCAAAGACTGGGATGTCCTGCACTGATTAATTATTACTAATTATGAAATACTATTAATATTAAATCATATACTTTATGTCTTAAATCTAAAATTATACCTGATCTGCTCTCAGCGCTGGTGTTAATTCTTTTCAGAAACTATTGCTTCTTCTCAGGTGGACAGTTGCAGTCAAAGCACCTCTGTGGGTTTTCTTTTGGGAACAAAATTAAAGGAGGAAACATGCAGGGGTACTTTCCAGTCTAGATGCTATACTAGTCTTTATTATTAACATCTCCCTGCAGCTTTTCATGGTTCCTGACTGCTTGTAATCCTCCATCATCATGCATACTCCCAGAAAAAACAACCATCATCTGCCTCAATGACTACCATCCTATTGCTCTGACCTGAGTCATCATGAAGCGCTTCGAGAGAATCCTCATGAAGTACATGAAGGACACCCTCCCTGCTGGTCTAGACAGCCTGCAGTTTTCCTACAGGGAGAATCGCTGTGAGGAGGATGCTGTCCTGCTGGCACTTCACACAGCTCTGACTCATCTGCAGCATCCTAACACCTATGTTAGGAAGCTATTTGTGGACTTCAGATCAGTCTTCAGCACCGTACTCTTAGACATGATGACCCCGAAGCTCGAAAACCTAGGATTATCTCCACTACTCTGCTCCTGGATCAGTGACTTCCTCACCAACAGTCCCCAGGTAAGGAGAACTCTCTCTCTATTATATATATATATATATATATATATATATATATATATATATATATATAGAGAGAGAGAGAGAGAGAGAGAGAGAGAGAGAGAGAGAGAGAGAGAGAGAGAGAGAGAGAGAGAGATTAAAGCATGCAGAACAAAACAGTCTTTAGGGTCCGAAAGTCAGTCCTTAAACGTTAATATACAGAACTGAGCAATGAAACATTCCTGATAGAGTGCGCAAAGATATGCATTCACAGTAGATATTGTAACGTGTACAGACTCAGTCTTCTCAGCAGGGGGTGATAGCCCTTACAGCTTTTGCAAAAAATCTGTTTTTTCAGTCTGTTCATTTTGGATTTGATGTTTCTGAAACATTTGCCTGATGGAAGAGGGACAAACAGTGCATTTCCCAGGTGGGTGGGATCAGTGGTTATTTCTCTGACTCTTCCCTGGACTCGTGCAGCATAAACTGAGTCCAGATCTTGCAGATGGCATCCCACAATTCCCTGTGCTATCTTCACCACCCGTGCTTCTTCTATTTCACTGTTCAGCTCCTACACCACATAGTTATGCTGAGGCATAAAACACTTTGTATTGTAGCTATGTAAAAGTTTTTTAGCAGCTTAGTGGAAAGTCCAGTCCTAGAAGGCCCAACAACAGCTCTTCTTTTTCAGGAAATTGAAACTGACTGGATTTTCAATCAATTGGGTAAATACAGATCAGCTGATAAAGTGATTATCACTGCTTGGATCGTTATTTCCCATATAGGGCCTCACAAAAATATTTACACTCTTTGAATATTTTTACTTTTTTTTTCATGCTACAACCATGAGAGCTAATGTATTTTACCCAGATTTTAGTGGTGATGTGCTTTGCAGCACTGCACCCGACACCACCCATTGCCCTTGGTGATGTTAGCCTTTGCCATGGAAACCAGTTGCATGAAGCTCTCTCTCTGCACTGCTCCTGAGCTAATCTAAAGGCCGCTTGACATTTGGCGTTCTGTAGCTGTTGACTCTGGTGATCTCTGAACACTACGCACCTCAGCATCCACTGAGCCCACTCGGTGATTTTACACTGCGTGCAACTGATGATTTAGTTAGATCATTTTTAATGTGTGTCTCAGTGGATTTTGTGCCTGTCCCTCTGGTTTCAGCCACTGTAAAACACTTTGTGTTACACGGGCTTGTATGAAATGTGCTCCATAAATAAAGTTTGATTAATCAACTGACTGGTTGATTTGCTGTCATTCCCAATTGCTTCCACTCTGTAATAATAGCATTAACAGCTGAGTGTTGAATATTTAGTAGTGAGGTAACTCCATGACTGCACTTGATGCATCCGGTCACAGCAGCATGCTAGAATCCACCAAGCTTCTGAGAGCGATCCATTTTTTTCCAAATGTTTCTTGAAGCAGTCTACATGCCCAGCTCTCAATGGTTGGGTGGCCTTTTTTGGTAATATACTGTTATGGTGGCATACTCTTCTTATTTTCTGATGGACTTAACAGTGCTACGGGAGGTGTTCAAAGTTTGGGGATGTTCTCATGATGCTTTTTGTTCTATAATGTTCTGACAAAAACTGCTGACACCTTCGCATAGTAGCTGGAATTCTGCTGAGATTAACTCAGATGCAGAACCTATTTAGTTTCTAGGATACTTTTACAGGAGCCTTGCTACACTGCTCACAAAGTATAGGTGTCAAACAGAGGGATGTGACATCACTGTGAACAATACAAGTTAGGATGAAGGCTGAACGGATCATTAACCCAAAAGAAAGACATGTTTTATGTATAAGCTTCACTCTAATGCCTTCAGGTCGGCGTTATCTTATGCCCCTGACAAAAACACGTTGTTATTCTAAATATTTCATCTCATCTACAAATAGATCTGTGAATGCTGATCTTAAATAATTCTGCCTTTATGTTATTGTATCTACTCCCCTTTTTATTTCTGTTTCTTTTATCGTAAATGTGTGTTTTGTACACCAACATGCTGCACCGCAATGCTGTCACAAGCACTTTATGCTTTACTCATATTTATGATTGTTGTATGTGAATAGACTGGTTGGCTGCAAACAAATTGCCCTTCAAAGGATTAATAAAGTTGCTCTGACCTGACATGACCTGGATTTTATTTAAAGGTATCACAATTAAAAAGGGGTCAACCAAAGTTTAACATGTATCAAAAAGAGTCTTTGGTACATTTGTTCCTCCAGTATTTTGAAACCAGGGAGAGCAAAGTGCAGCTTATGTAGACTGCATTGTGTTTAAGGGGTTTTGTGCAGGGGTTACTTTATAAAATGCTTTTGGAAACATATATTAGATTTGAAAGCTCTTTAATTTTAGACCAAAAACTTTGTTCTTGCTCTGGATTATTTTAACTGAGCCGCATCTCAAACAAGAGGATTTTGTTTGTGCACATGATACAGAGGACAGGGGGTCACAGCTGCTAAGCAGATCAGCTTGATCATTCATATTTCCATCGAGGTAAGTACTACCACACATGGGCGATGACAACAGCTCTGTCAGGTGGGTCTCTTTCTTTTAAAAGTCTACACATAATGTATTTGGGTTTTTTTATGTATTTTGTTGTCTGTTATACTTGCGTTTTATGTGAGAAACAGGTGGCAGGTTTAAACAGCACCGGTTTTCGTTATGCAGTCTTCCAAAGAATAGTAGTGCATTTATTCATCAAGTCATAAGGCTGTGGTTCTCCCAAAATTACTATTGACAGTTTAATAGTGTGAGCTTGTCTGTGTAAGGTTTTATTTGATCATGACCGGGTCCACAACCAGACGGGGCCCCAAAGCAGCAGCAGCAGTTTGGTTCCTCCAGATATTAAGGGATTTTAGGGAATCAAGATTTGGTTTTAGGGTTTTTGTTTGGATTCGTTTATGGCTACGTTAAAATTTTGGATTTGATCTTCAGTTGAGATAACTGCAAGGATTCAAGAAGTGCACCGTGTTCAAATAGTATCCACATGCGGGAATTAAACAAACGTGGGTGTTGTTCAAGATGCCAATTCTTGAGATCACAAAAGCACTTCAGATGTAACGTTTAAATTACGCCCCAATGGCTTCATGAAATAAAATAAAATGCTCCTGAAAAATGAAAGTGGACTAAACAGGTCTAGGTCAATAAAGTGCATACGTGTCTTGCTGGGAGAGCTTGGTATACTATGAGGAGCTGATACTGTTGATAATCCAAGGGTGCAGTGTGACCGGCTTTAAATCCTTGAACGCAGGTGTAATTATAGACCAGCTGGTTAAAGTCTGCGTCTTTATAACCCATAAATATCCTAGAACAACTCTGTTATGCACAAGATACAATACAGAAGGTAATCAGAGGCAATGCATAGTGATTAATGATGTATCCGTATAAATGTATGCCTAGTTAGAGCGGATTAGTCTGATTAGAATTTTTATAGCACTGCTTTTACCCAGATCAGATCATTTGTTGCACCAAAACGAATCAGCAAAGATAATATAAAAGCCTCAGTGGCCAGCCAGTCAGACAGACAATGTAAACACAGCTTTCCTCTGTCTAAACAGACAGAGGAAAGCCGATTACTCGTTCTCTTTATCAGCACAACTGAGAGGACTAGGACACAGCGGCCGAGGAATGTTACCAAAGCAACGCTGTAGCTGTGTATTAAGATAAACACCAAAAAATAATTGAACTTTAAATTGTGTTGATGCTTTGTTAATACATTCACTTAATACCGGATCTTTACATGCACCAAAAGGCATAACTTTTTATTTCTCACTGACAGACATTGATTCAGAGTAAACCTTTCTTGTTTTAATCAGGTGAGTTTGGCAAATTATTTCTTGTTACCAAATTCCTAGTGCAAAGAGAGAGAGGTAACTTTTGTTCTTTCTTTAATTAAGAATTTTAAATACATCTCCTTAATATTTGTAATTTTTTTTACCTGTATGAGTTGGGTAAATCATTTTGGGTTTCCACACAAGTTTCGCACAATAATTTTCTGAAATGCACATTCTAACGAAATTTGTTCTCTGCATTTAACCCATCCCCTTGGGGAGCAGTGGGCTGCCACTGTCCACCGCATTCTGGGGTTAAGGGTCTTGCTCAGGGACCCAGAATGACAGTGTGTGGGAGTTAAACCCAGAACCTCCAGGACACAAGCACATGCTCTAACCACTTGGCGGCACACATTGGTTGATTCCCCAAGACAGAGCTAAATGAGTTAGATTTGCTGGCCAGGTTGCACACTCACCTTTTAAGCTCTGCCTCAAATTTATCCATGGACCAGAGATCAGGGTTTTCTGACGGCCACTCCAGAACATTGATTTGCCATCTTGTAACTCATTTGGTGGCCTACTTAGAGTCATTATCCATTTGAAAGACCCATCTGTGGCCACACTTCAATTTCCTGGCTTATGTATTGAGATATTGCTTCAGTATTTCCACTTAATTTAATTTCTATTTCTTAAAATGCAGCGCTACCCCTTTGATAAACAATGATGTCACACAAAGAAAAAGCTCTTTTGAGGTATTGCCTTACAACACATCCACAGCTTGTCCTCCATTTAAGTTAAATATTATAAATTAATCTACCAGAAGCTTACAATGCCTTGGCATCATCATCTGGACCTTTTCATATTATTTAAATTCTTGATAATTTTAATGAATGCAAACCCTTCATTTGGAGAAAGTCATAAAAATGTTTTTCAACATTCTGGCATTTATCTAAAATAAATATTTCAAGTAATCCTAAGTGGCCTAAAACAAGATAAGGTTTAGTCTGATTTAATGTCACACAGTGGCAAAAAGGTTTATATAAATGTCTGGTTACAGATGTATGTCTTGACTTCAGGTACAATACTACCTCATGCCAAGTTCTATTCATACATCTGTCCACGGTCCATCATCCGCCTGTCATTAATGCTACTTTTATATTTAAAAGCGAACTGTTGACTGGTGGTTCAACATCATGGCAAAAGGGAAGTTGAGGCACAAGAAAAGTTGGACAATGTGATGCGGTTGTAGACTTGGCAGGGCCTAAAACTAAAAACGCTGACACAACACAACATTGGAGAACACCTTGAAGTTTCCAGTGTTCCAAATGTTTGCCACCCTTGTACATCAACAGAATGACGAAATGTTTGGCAAAATTAATTTGTCTACCTTATTAACACTTTTTGTTTGTCTTTTATTGTAGCCTGAATGCTCCAAAAAGGGAACTACTGATAAAACATCTCTGAGTGCGTCAAAGAGTTATCACTAAAACAAAAACTCTCAGCACCTCAACCTTTCTCTCCTGGATCTATGGTTGTCTGTGCATAAATATGGACTCCAAGGACATGGCCGAGCATACAGAGCATTCCTCGGGAATCTTTAAGCATTCACAAGATGAATATGAAGCTTATTACAGTGCCACTGCACAGATCAAGCGGTACTACAGCTTAATGGATGATGAAGGCCCAGATGATGTGTTTATCCAGCCCCCTTCACTTCCACCCTGCAAGGCTCTTTTGTTGCCAACAGAGGGAAGCACACATGCAACACCAACTGATTCTGGTATGACCCTGCCAACTGAAGCAGCTGACGCCACAAACGCTAAAGCTAATCCCTGCAGCTTAGACAGGCACCATGGTGAGAAGCAGTTAATGGCAGCACGGAACGAGCTGGTTGAAGAGATAACTGCAATGCAGTTGTCTGTGGAGCCGATGGATAACACATTACTTTCCAATGACATGAACTCTAGAACAACGGATTATCAAGAGCAAACATCCATGGGTGCCTCAGCTTGTTTGATGGAGAGATGCCATGACAAAACGGGAAAAGCAGAGCAGAACAACACATCAGGAGATGAAGAATCAAATGAGGAGTCCAATCACGGTCCAAAACCATTTAACGAAGAAGAAAATCAGGAAGAAGAGAGGGAAAAAAATCCAGAACGAATATATTCAAATGTAGATGAAAACTTGGAGCATAAGACCAATCCAGACCAAGACCAAGAGTGTGACAAAAATGATAAAGATATTTCTTGCCTTGATGAGACAGACTTCAAGCTATCGAGAACAGTTTCTGATCTTAGTGAAAACAATGATTTCCTGACTTCGGACCCATCAGAACTCTGTGAATTCACCAAAAATAAGATGGAAGAAACTCCCAACGACTTCCCTGCAGAAGTGAGTGGTGACAACGAAGAGCATGATGGAACCAGATCTTTGGATGACAACCTTACAAGATCTGAGCTCACTATCGGCAAAGAATCAGAAGAAATAGTTGAAAACCGGAGAATAGCTACCGACATCCAACAAGGAGAGCAGCTGCTTCAGCGACTGCAAATGGTGCAGCTACGACATGATGACATCCAAAATACAAGCCAAGAGATTATCAAAGTCGTAAATGCTGAGGAAGAAGGTGGGTTTAGGTCAGAAGGTGAGGATGTGGGAGCTGGAGGAATGGATGTGACAGCCAAAGAAGATGAAGAGGAGGGGGGGTCAAAGAGGAAGGAAGTGAAGACAAACTTGACAGAGAATGAAGACAGTGAGAACAATGACAGAGAACATACTCCATACGAAGAAAGGGCTTCTTTGTCGACACCATCAGGAATGCCAGAGCACAACCAGATTAACAAACGAGATGAAGACGAGTCTTTGGATGATTATAGTGAAATCTTGATACCTTCAACTTTGCCACTTCACGGCACTAGGGAAATGTCGAGTGATATACCATTTATCTCTGTAGGACATCGACTTTCAGCTGCTGAGACCTCAATGGAGAAACAGCTGCAGGAGGCAGCCCGGGCTAAGCAAAACTTGCAGAGGGCTGGGGGTGTTTTGAACCTTGCAGATAATCCAGATGTGTTAGAAATTCCGTTCAAGACAGATGTTTCTCTTGAGACACTCCTTATAAAGGCTTGTACCACCCAACCAAGCCAATGGCAATTTTCTGAAAAGAAGATGCAGAAAGAGATAAGTCAGGAAATTCAAAGAGAACTGGTGCTGGTCAACCAGGGTAAGATTCCTGGGGAGTATTGCAAAGGGGAAGTCCGTCAGTTGAAGGAGACAAAACTGCTATTTGAGGCTTTTCAGCAGGTCAACATAGAAGGTCCAACAAGGCAAAGGAAGCTCCCTACTTCAGCAATGAAAGGTCACGTTTATCCCTCTGTTCTGGAGCGGACACGAAGCCTTGAGACGTTTTCCCTCAGGACTTCTCCCGTCATGAGAGCACATTCTCTCAGGTTGTACAACTCTGCAACCCTTAAAGGAGACAGAAGTCCAGAAACCCTCAGAGCGAAGAGTCCAACTGGAGGTTCTCGAGACAAAACGCGCTTATCCCCTTATTCAAAATACGACAAACCCTTGCGACTGCACAGGAGCATGGACTCAATAAGCAGCGAATGCTCCACTTCTGCTGTGGAGTTCAGGGGCAAAACAAAGGAAAGACAAGAATCCCCTTTCCTCGGACAAAACCCCTTCTTTAAGTTGCGCCCAGCAATGGCCCTTCAGCCAGAGGTAGAGAAGGACATTCGAGAGGCAAAGGAAAGAGAAGAAGAACTGCGTAGACAACGATGCACTCTGTATGGGGAGGACAAACCGAAGAGTGAAGATGAAGAAAAGTATCGATATACAAAGACATTCAAATCAGGTTAGTCTGGATCAGCATGGTGTGTTTGATTAGGCATTCACCAATTGAACACATTAAATGTTTAAAAAAATAACAGTTTATACAACAGTAATTTTACATCTTTAAAGCTTTCTCAAGCAGGCAAGCAGTTTAAGTTTTGTAAACAGTGAAATCTTAATGGAGAATCACACAGATTTGTATTCACTCCACATCCCAACCTTGCAGCCCTTGTAGCTCTCTAATGGATGTCTCTCAACATTAACATCAAACAGTGTTATCTAATGAGTCTAATCGCAGGGTTGGTGTCCTCCTTGTCACTTGTGGTCAAGGGTGGTTATTTTAGCAACAAGCTTTATCTGAGTCTGTAGTTGGCAACAAGCTGGGTGACAACAGGAGGCATTTTATCTGGTTTTATTTTGCCTATTTTCTTAAACAGGAGATCCACCCAGGAAATGTGTTACGAGATATTGTTAGTTGTGAACTAAGCTCAGCCCTGGTTTCTAAATGCAGACTGAATCTGATAAACCATCACGTGATGGTAACACTTTGTTTAAACTGACTAAAGGGCTCCATTCATGGCTTCAAATGTGCCTGTATATTTTTCAAAGATTTCGGAGAATGTATTATTTATTTGTGGCAGTGCTTATTTTAGTGAAAATGGATTATGACTGCATAATGTGAGTAGGGTCAAAAAGAGATTTTAATCATGCTCTTTACATTTTTCCAAAATTTTGCAGTAACATTTCAGACATTCTTGTCATAAAATGAGAACTATTGGCACAACAAGAGACTGTCAAAAACACCCTATCCTTGTGTTTGAAATAATTAAAGTTGTTAATTGGTGGGCTTAAATAACTATGTATAATCAAAAAAATGTATGATATGTAACTTAATGTAAAGGATGCAATCTCTATGTCCTGAAAATAAAGATTTTTTTATGTCATGTTATATATATTATATATACAGGGTTTCAACATTTTCCTATATTTTGCATATTGTATTCTAAAATGAGAACTATATGCACGATAAGGAAGTTAAAACAATACCCTATCCGTGTGTTTACTGAAGATTGGAGTCCATCCCTAGGTTCAAATCATTAGGTTTGAATATTTCTTGGAATATAAAGTTCTTCTATGGCTGAAACAATTTAGAGAATAGTTCTGAGAATTTTGACTCTAAGTATTAACTTGATATTTTATTTACACGACTGAATGGATTTGGGGTTAGTTTTGTCAGCTGGCCTTAAGGTTCAGGCCAAAATTAGCTTTTTTTAAATTTGCAACATTATCCTATGCTTGAGTTCAAAATGAGTGAAGCCTTCTCCATCACTGTTTTAAAACATATATGTGTGTAACATTAGTTTATCAAAATCTAGAATTCCTCTGACACTGAGCTATCTAAGAGGATTTACTGGAGAACATTGGTTGATTAGTTTGAACTTAATATATAGTGAAAACTAATTTAAATCACACAAGATAAAAAATTTTAGGGCTTTTGTGAGATAACAAAAATTTAAAGCTAGCATCAGCTTCTTTACTTTTTTTGCAAATTTCTATATAATATTTTCAACATTTTTGTACTTAAAGTAGACCTGTTTCAATGATGAGCAAATAAATGACTAAAATGTCCTTTCCGTGTATTTAAACCGAATAAAACTGAAACATTTGTCAAATAGCAAGATGTTTACCCTAAAACAAGTTTAGGCAGAAGTTAGCCTCTTCATGCTATCCCTGATCTTTGTTAAATATTTCAGGTAGCTTTGTTCTAAAATCACGGCTATAGGCACAATAAACACATGCAACATTTTGCTGTCCTCTGTGAGACAGACCTTTGAAATAAACCATGAGACGAGAAGTAGGATAAGATTGCCCCAAAAAGAATATAATTCTTCGAAAGGCTTGTAAAAGTTGCAATTAAATACAGTTAGCATGATTTCTGGCAAAAATATGTAATCCATTTTGTAAAGCAATTCAAGTACTGCTAAGGATACTGAGGCCAAATACATAGTTGTAAAGTGCACTTTTCTTCCATCAAAAGCATTGCCATTTAACTTTTTTGTCTTATTGTCTTATTTTTTTCTACTCCTTCAGATGTGAAGCTGCAATCCAGGGGAAAACTGGAGAGACTTTGGCCACCACCCTCTAAAAAAGATCAGAAGACATCTGGGGAGGTGCAGGTGAAACTCCACAAAAAATTTGGAAAAAAATATGAGCTTTAATCCAATTTTCCTGACCCAACTGCACCCTTTTTGTGGCTTTCACGTACAGGAACAGAAGGAAAAAAAAGATTAGACTTAAAACAAATACTATTGTTTTACAAGCATTTGAATGAGAACAAGTGGTTTAGATCTCAAATTGAGATGATCAAGCAGCAGTAGCTTATCTCCTGCTGTAAATCCTTGTCTTTTCTCTGTCTTATTTCACAGCAGGAGGCAAAAGTTCACAGAGCAGGAGGTCAGAAAGCTCCTCTGTGGCAGCTCTGGGAGTCTGGTCTGATCAATGGCAAGACGTCGGATGAGAAGAAGTGATGTTGGCCATGCTGGTGGTGCTGGACCACAAACAGAATCCCAATCAGGGACAGAACCACAGTCAAAGCACAGATGAATCAGTAAAAATGTATGACAAAATTTTTATTTTAGTTCCAACCTCACCAGTTTCTCGCTCTTCAAGCTATGCTTTGTATTTGTGTCAAAAACATGATGTCAATTTGTACTTTCATATCATGAAATAGTCTTAGATTGCAAGTGAATACAGCAAATATCTCTTATAATTTGATTTCATATTTTTGATGCTTTCTTTATTCAGGCATATGTTCTTTGAAAAATGCTGTTTTTTAAATACCTCAACCAATTGTAAGAAAACTTTCACAATTTTTAAAAAGCTATTCAACAAAATGCTAAACAGTAGTGTAATAATCTTTATATACCGATCAAAATGGGAGCCTGAGGTTGAGTCAGATAGAAAGAATGACTAGCTAAGGAAACAGTAGCATACACCTTTTGGTCAGGAAGTATTGAAAGGAATTCAGTGTGCAGTTGCAGTGTATTTAATATTTTACAGCTTACGCCACCTGGGACACCAAAAATGTGAAAGTAGCTCAGATTTTACAAATCATTACTTCTGTTTCTAGTGAATGTTAGAATGAGTCCAACTGTACCACCTTGTCCATTCGAGTACCATTTAGGGATCGTCTTATTGATTGTGCTTTCAGCTCAAAATAATGTGTCTTAGCTGAATTAAAATATATTATATAATTTATATTCATAACGTGTGATTTTTAAGTGATAGAGAAGTTTGAACTAAAGACGACCTCCAGTCAAGGTAACTCCACATACAGAGGGACGCAGAAAGGACTCTCACAGTACCCTACCTGGCTGGGCCAGAACCAGTTTTAACGGTTTGCAGCTTTACGCTCTGCAAACCCTTCCACCTTATTTTTAGAGAGGTCCATCTAAATAACGCTTTTATTCAAATCCAAAATGCTAGGTGAAAGTTTTGCAGAAGGAACTCATTGCAGTGCTTTGAAAAATACCCCTTAAACGATGAACTTCATTGCCTTTTGTTGGTATTTTATGCGAGAGACCGACAGAAGGTAAAACATTTTTATGAAAGGGAAGGAAAATGATACATGGTTTTCCGTCTGTATTTTATCATCTAAAGTCAGAAAAGTACCACCTTTCACTGTAATTAGGTTGGGAAGTATTTTGCAGAAGGCTCCCAGCTCCCCGTTCTTCTTTATAAAAGGGAATGTTGAGTGTCCAGAACCATCCATTTACAAGTCTTGCCACAGATTCTGACCGGCCAATTTAACGCATGAATAGGCTCGATTCAAACGCCTCTACTCTCGCTGCGTGTTTAGGATCACCATCCTGATGGAAGGTGAACTGCACTTGCAGTCTTGGAGAGGTTTACCTTCATGACTGCAAGGCATCTAGCTTCAGCCATTTTCCTGTCAATTATAACCGTCCTCCCTGACTTTTCTTGTTCCTCCTGAAGAAAAGCATCACTCTAGAAAGATGCTGCAACCACAACGTGCTGTGGCGATGGTGTGTTAAAGGGTGTTTTACCAGAGTAGTTTTCCACTCTACGTGCATAGATCTGTATGCAGGCCCTTCTTCACATTTGCCTCCACATAGCTTGTGGCGAACTGCGTTTAAATTGTTGGCTTTTCTTTCAATTATGCCTTTCCTCTTCTCACCCTGTCTATCATGAAGTCCAGATTTTTTTTGCCGCGAACAACTAATTGTTGCTCTTTCAACAGATTTTCCCACCTAAACTGGAAATATCTGCAGCACCTCTAACGATGCCATGAGCTTCTTGGCAGCTTCTCTGATTAATGCTCTACTTGCCCTGCCTACATGGATAGCCACGTCTTAGGAGGTCTGCAGTTATGCAGACAATTTGTATTTTCAGAAGACTGGACTGAACAGTCCTGTGTGAGATGTTCGAACCCTAGGATATTGTTTTCTAGCTTAACCCTGATTTAAACTTCTCCACAGCTTTCTCGCTGAGTCATCTGCTGTTTTCCTTGATCTCCATGATACTGTCTGTTCTCTAACAAACATCTGAGGCCTTCGCAAATTATTTGCAGACTCTCTTTACTTAATTAGCCGACTTCTGAAGCCAATGGGTTGCTCAGTATTCTAGGGGTATAAGAGTAAAGGAATGCAAAACGCACTTTTCAGATTCTCGTTTTCACTTACATCACTTACATCTAGATCAGGGGTGTCCAAACTTTTTATCACGTGGGCCTTAATTGTCAAGTCAAAAGTATTGGAGGGTCAAAAAACACTTTTTTTTTTTTTTTTTTACCTGCCCCACAAAATGTTATCATGCTACATTTTTATTAAACAAATAAGTCAGGTTTTCTCTAGGAAAGGATCCATAAACCATTGTATGTTCAGAATTTATGTATGTCCAGCTTAAAAGCAGATTTTTGTGCACCTAAGCCTTATTTTGAGTAAACGTTGTTGAATAGATGGGGTCCTATTTGCTATGAAATTAAATTGAACCCAAAAAGTGTGGTAGTAAAAAGATGAATACTTTGTGTTGTACCTGACATTTTCAATTGCAAGAAGATTTGAATTTGTCTGTGATAATTTTGCTCTCATTAAAAATAAAAATGATCCCTGTTGGTCAGCCAAATCACTCTTGGATTGCAGTTGTGAGCCGCACACAATCAGTCCAGGGGCCGCAAATGGCTCCCGGTCCCCACTTTGGACTCCCTTGATCTAGATCAGGGTGTCCAAAGGACCATATGTGGTGCCCACAAGCTTGTTCAAAAAAATAGCACAACCCTCCAGTAAGCTGCATTTAAATTGCTAATTTATTTAGCTGCTCTTTCTTCATTTATACTTGTATTTACATAGGTTTAAAAATGACAAAAGCAATAAATAGATAGTTATCCACCTTATTTTTGAAGGAAACATGGAGGCAGCGAGTTGCCGTTTGTTTGGGCGAGACTTCCGGCGCGTCACTTCCTGTTACTGGGTAGCTTGCTGAAAAGCGGCTCATGCAGCTACTTCGTCTCAAATTACTCGCCATTATGACTTCGAGGAAGACCGGGATCATTTGTCCGGTTAGAGGCTGTCATAATAACGGGCGTAAAAGAAAGGTTTACGTGGAGCAGAAGTGTTTTAATCATCGACCGGGAACAACAGCTGCGGAGACGAGGCGCCCTACTTCCTTCACCCCCAGCCGAAGAATGAAGAATCCCTTCGCCTGTGGTTAAAAGCTTTAAATATGAAGAAACAACCGAAGCGACCGTCTGTATGTTCTTTTCATTTTGTGGACAAAAGACCGACAGAAGACCACACGATGCCAGAAAAGTGTCTGGGCTACAAAGTTCCATTAAAAACAAAGTCAAGGAGATGTCAAGAGGAGGGGAGACAGGTAAGCTAATGGATGTTTACGTTAGCTGACTAACTCTAACTCCTTAGTTTGTGCCGCTCCTGATAAAACATATGCTTTCAAATGAAGACAGCCGTCTTTAGCTTTGTTCTCTCTGTAAATTATTTTCTGGACATGTTTCATCCCTGTTAGTAGGTCTATGGAGTTCCGTTTGTAAAGTTATACTATGACATAAAAGTTAGGGTTCACTATTCATGTTTTTGTTATTCATAAATCTATAAACAAGTCACAGTTCCAAGTTAAATATTTAAATAACAAGCTTAATATTTAGCCCCAAAGTAAATGTTTAGTTTGTGAACCAAACATTTAATTTGGAGTTAAATATTTAATTTGTAATATGTAGATTACAAACTAAACAGTTAGCTGTGTAATTGAATATTTAGTTTGGAACTGTGACCTTTACAAATGTATAACATGGTGAAAATCTGACTTTAAAAATGAAAATCCATTTTTTCCTCTTATGATCTCAAAGAACCCAAAATATTGCAGTTAGAATTTAACTGTGTAACCTTACAAATGACATCCCAGGTGTTTGTAAAAACCGGAAGGAATGTGTGATATGAATATTTGAATGTGAAGTGATACAGGTGTTATTAGCTCTATTAGCTTGGTGTTTACATAGTTTTAAGTAGTCTTGACATGTTTTATGCTGTCTGCTAAACTGATTGTGGTTTTGTGCAGGCTTGTGTTTGACAGATGACAGCCGCTGTGATGCAGAGGCTGACCGGACGGCTCCATAATCAGAGTCACCTATGAATAAAGATGCTGACACTACAGCCATCAATGATCACACCTAGGAGAAAAGAAGAAGAAGAAGAATGCATGTGGCTGGGAAAACACCTGGAGTATCTTCGTCCTGGCGATGAAGTGATGGCAGACAGAGGCTCTACCATCAGAGATCTGCTGTTTTGAGAGGAGATTTAACCTTGTTCTACCAGCATTCACCCATAAAAGGAGAGCAGTCCTCTGATGAGGATGTAACTGCCACAAAGAGGATTGCAAATGTCCACATACATGTGGAAAGAGTTATCAGGAGGCTCAAAGTTTTCACAGTAATCTCCCAGACTGTAACCATGGTTTATAAAATAGACCAAATCTTTTGAATCTGTGCAGTTACTTTTCATTTTTAATAACTTTAAGTATTGTATATGCTTATTTCCAGACTATTTAAATGTTAAACAAAAATTGTGCCCAACTAAAATGTGTATTAATAAATTTTGCAATCCATTTCAGTTTCTTATGTAATTTGCATTTATTCATATTTTGATCAAGTGGATGTTGACTTAGCACATGTAAATAACTAAAACGATCTTATGTACATTTCACATATATAGTATATTTGTAGGCCATTTAATTCTTTGTGGTGCAGGAAACATCCATCATTCAGCCATTTGGGGACGGCGCTGCTCATCTGTGCAGGACAATCCAGTCAGACCTTTGGCCACGGAAAACTGCACCTTTTAACAAAGTTAAAGAAATGGTTACTTTTTATATTACAGTCCTTGGTGTCATATTTATATAAAAATATGGATAGTTTATAGTGACAACTTAAACTATCCATTTACATTTTAAATTTCAAGCCTAAACATGAAGTGGGCAGAATGTTTGATATCCTCTTATAACATCAGTTAAATCCCAAACATTACAAAATTAACTGAGCAGCAATCTAATCACAACGAGGCAACAGCCAGGATGTTTTTAATCAGACGATTCATAGCCTACCTTCCATAAGTCGCCGCTGCCTGACTGAAGAACTTCCCCTGGAGCTGCAGCATCAGAGCTCCGGTCATCTCGGTAGAGCCTGTTAATGTAGTCAGGATCCAGCAGAGTGAACGTTGGACTTGTTTTGGCTTTAACGGCCATCAGCCTCCATTAATACCAGGTTATCCTTGTTAATATTTATTAACACCGATCCAACTTTTCCACTTCGGAGGTTCGCTTCAGTAAAGTCGCATGCAGAGCCGTCCGCACCAAGTGACACAAACCGGTTAAAATGTCCTCGTTCGTTAAACAAGTCCACTTCTTCATGTCATCCTCTCAGTCATTAATAGTTTGAGGCCGTGGCGCTGACCTGCCACTTCCATCGCTCTGCAGTTTTTGACAATATTGCCGCGACTGTTTATCATTTCAGTCAAGCTAATGTTATTTGGCCGAGGGAAGCGCTGAAACGGAAGTGCGACACACACAAACGGAAGTTGGACCCTTAGTTACTTCCGCGTTCGAAAATAAGGTGGATATAGACCCTTTTCACAGTGACGTCATGCAACTTCCGTTCTGCGGTGAAGCAGGGTATCTTTACTTCCGCTTTCTCCGCGAGCAGTGTTTTTACATAGGGAATTCACACAGTCCCTCACCAATCTACCCAAATTTCGTTTGGGAGACGTGCACAGACTGGCACAAAAGCTTTTAGCCACACCAGCCTCCAGACTCGACAAAGATGACAAGTTCTTTGTGGAACAGTACCTTTTCGATTATGAAGGTAAGAGCTTTGTCTTCTTAGCTCTGTTGTTAGCATAGATGCTAGGATAATGGTAGCTATGCTACCAACAGGACTTTTGTCATTTATTAGTTTTCTATTTCTCCATTATATTGCTACGCTAGCTTTATTGCTATATCAGCTATTCTGTTTCACAGCTTTTAGTCAATGAGTCACAGCAGGGATATAGTTGATGTATAATGTTGAGCCTTTTCTTACTTTGTTTTGGAACAGTGTCAATGCTGTTGGCCACTTGGTCACAGCTCTATGAATAAAAATGAGGAGCCTCACTCCCTCACGTTTTTTTTTTTTTTTTTGTGTAGTATTTTACTGAGGTTGCAGACTTTGCAGTATCCCTCAAAATTCCTCTGTGGGTTCAGTGTGTTTCTCAGTCTCGTTAGTAGATCTGGAGCCTCAATTAATAAAATAATTCTGCCCATTCCTGTTAAAACTGTGATAGTTTAGGACATCAAAGACTGGGAAAGACGCTGTCAATAATGTTGCATGCACACTAATAATCAGTTCATTATAGTATTTATGGATTATGCTGCTGTCGGGGCAAACCCCTTGTGTCCTATACTGTTTTTCAGGAACTGACCAAAAAAACATGGATTTAAAAAAACTTCAGACATCACACTTCATATATTTTAGTTATTTATTACATAGATACTTCATAGCTGTCCATTTTACCTTTTACCTGTCCTGTTTATCCTGCTGCCTTGCTTCGGTTCCCCTCTGCCTTACAGAAGAGCCTGCTGCCGAGCTCTGGTGGGTTCTCCCCTGAACTGTCAATTCTCTGCCGAGGTGTGGACCCTGCTGCCTGATCCTGGTTCCAAGAAGTCTCTCTCTGGGCCGTCAGCTCCTGCCAACACCATCACCCTGTTCCCGTGCAGTTCTACCTCGCTGGTTACATCACCCTCCATCCCATCAAACCTTCAATAAAGACTTTCATTTTAAGTCCCGTGTGTGTGGTTCTGGGTTCATCCATAGACAGATTGTGACAATTACACTTAGACAACTTTATTTGTCATTATGTATGCACAGAGTGCATACAGAACGAAATTCCGTTTGCATACAGCTTGAGAATTACAGTAAATTACAGCAGTGATTTAACAGTAAACAATTGAAATGTAAACAATGCAGGAGAAAGAGACAGTGTGCGATCACAGTGTACAGGTGAGTATTTTTAAAAACCATTTGTATGTGCAGAAATTAATTAATTTCTCAGATTAATTTCCTTTCATTAACAAATTGATTTTGACAGCTCTAATAAAATTTTACGTGGTGAGCCACTGAAATTATCTTGGGAATAGCTAAATTAACTTATAACTCAATTATCTTTAAGAAAGAAAGATGGAGTTTAATTTGTTAAAGACCACTTGCAGAAACATAGGTCTCCTCGGAAGAGAAGTGCTGACTGCAGGCGTAAGTGCTGCCGCGAAGGATTTTAAAATTTGGCCCCTCGTCTCTTCTTATTGCCGTCACCCAACGGGCTCCAGTCTCAGCATCAGCCGGGAAGTCATGAACACTGAGATATGGAAAGTTTTTTTTGTTGTTCGAACACTGTGGGACACTGCAGTAGCAGTTTCTCTGTGATTGTGCCATGCTTGGTGGATATGATGCTGCTGAGAGATGGACACAAGGGGAGAAAAAAATAGATTAACTATAATACTTTTTAAAACCTTTATTTAACCAGATAAACTCACATTGAGATTAAGATCTCTTTTTTAAAGGTTGATCTGACTAAGAGGTCAGCAGCACATGTCATTACTAATAACAGTATAATAAAAACAATTTCAGGCTTCTACTTAAAATATACAGTATTTTGCACAAAAACTAAAAAAAAAGTGCATTAATATAAGTGCAAATAAAATTATGAAGAAAATTCACTATAATGCACAGAAAATTCAGAAACAGAAGTACTGTCCAATAGACCCACGGTAATTTTTTTTAGGAATGAACAAAAAGATTCAAATGGAATAAGATCTTTTTAATTCAGTGACTGCAATTATATATGACTTAGACTTAGACTTAGACTTAGACTTTCTTTATTGTCATTTTGTAGCACAGAGTGCATACAGAACGAAATTTCGTTTTTTCATACAGCTCAGAAAGATTGCAGTAACTCTACAGGATACTTTGCAGTGAATTTACAGTACAGGATAAGAAAAATGCAGTGGTAAATCACAGTCAAATACAGGATAACTTTCAATTAACTTTCGGATAAAGTGCAGCAGTGAGCAGTAGGCAGATTGAAATGTAAAAACAATGTAAGCAATGTAAACAATTATGCAGTAAGGTGCAGCAGTGATTTAACAATAGACAGTTGCATTGTAAACAGTTTTGCAGTACGTTTCCGGAAAAAGTGCAGCAGCGATATTGAAGGATACATACAAATGTGCAAATTAGCGGGTCGAGTGTGGTACACAGTCCGTTTTTATACTTCAGCAGTTCAACAGTCTGATGGCAGCAGGGAAAAAGCTTTTGCAGAACCTGGTGGACCTGCAACGGATGCTGCGGAACCTCTTTCCAGAGGGCAGCAGGGAGAATAGTCTATGGTGGGGGTGTGAGGGGTCCCTGATGATGTTACGGGCTCGAGACACACAGCGCTGCGATGAAATGTCTTTAATGGAGGGAAGAGGAGCCCCGATGATCCCTTCTGCTGTCCTCACCACTCTCCTCACGTTCTTCCAGTCGGAGGCACTGCAGCCTCCACACCACACAGAGAGACAGCTGGTCAGAATACTCTCTATGGTGCTTCTGTAGAAAGTCGTGAGGATGGGCGGGGGCAGGCGGGCTCTCCTCATCCTCCGCAGAAAGTACAGTCGCTTCTGTGCCCTCTTCACCAGTGACATGGTGTTCATAGTCCAGCTGAGGTTGTCCGTGATGTGCACCCCCAGGAACTTGGTGCTGCTGACCACCTCCACAGCTGAGCTGTTGATGAGCAGTGGAGCATGGTGAGGCCGGTTCTTCCTGAAGTCGACGATGATCTCCTTCGTCTTCTCCACGTTCAGGATCAGGCTGTTGTCTCTGCACCAGCCCACCAGCTGCTCCACCTCCTCTCTGTAGTCCTGGTCGTTGTCATCTCTGATCAGGCCCACCACCGTTGTGTCGTCCGCAAACTTCACGATGTGATTGGTGGTGAACCTGGGGACGCAGTCGTGTGTCATCAGAGTGAACAGCAGGGGGCTCAGGACGCAGCCCTGAGGGGAGCCCGTGCTGAGGGTGATGACATCAGAGGTGTTCTGTCCGACCCGGACTGATTGAGGTCTGTTGGTTAGGAAGTCCAGCAGCCAGTTGCGAAGGGGTGTGCTGAAGCCCAGATGCTCCAGTTTTCCCACCAGATGCTGTGGGATGATGGTGTTGAACGCTGAACTGAAGTCCAGGAACAGCATCCGCACGTGCGTGTTCTTCTCCTCCAGGTGTGCCAGGCTCAGGTGAAGAGCAGAGGAGATGGCGTCCTCAGTGGAGCGGTTCCGTCGGTAGGCAAACTGGAACGGGTCGAGTGTTGGGGGGAGACTGGAGACGATGTGTTCCTTTACCAGCCTTTCAAAGCACTTCATCATGATGGGAGTCAGTGCAACAGGCCGGTAGTCGTTGAAACAGGTGACTTGAGGTTTCTTCGGCACCGGAATGATGGAGGCAGACTTGAAGCATGCTGGCACTGTGGCTTGGTCCAGCGAGGTGTTAAAAATGTCTGTGAGGACACCAGCCAGCTGACCTGCACACTCCTTGAGCACCCGCCCAGGTATGTTGTCGGGGCCTGGGGCCTTTCGCGGGTTGACTCTCCTCAGAGTCTTCAACACGTCGGCAGTGTCAAGGCAGAGGACCTCCTCTTCCTGATGGGGAACAGCTTTCACTGCTGGAGTGCTGTTTAGTGCCTCAAACCTCCCAAAGAAGTTATTTAGTCCATTGAGGAAGTCAGCATCAACTTCACCCACCGGGGGGGAGGGCGTGTTGTATTCAGTGATCGCCCGGATGCCTTTCCACATGCTCCTGGTGTTGCTGGCATCGTGGAAAAGCTCCTGGATTTTCTGGCTGTGGTTCCGCTTTGCAAGCCTGATGGCACGGTTCAGGTTGGCTCTCGCTGTCCTCAGAGCCTCCTTGTCTCCAGACTTGAAGGCTGAGTTCCGTGCTTTTAGCGCTTGACGGACCTCCGCAGTAATCCAGGGTCGTTGGTTGGCTCGGGTGATGATGGTCTTGGTGGTGCTGACGTCCTCAATGCATTTGTTGATGTAGGCTGACACGGTCATGGCGTACTCATCAATGTTGATCTTGTCCTCATAAGTTGCTGCAGCTTTGAACATGTTCCAGTCAGAGCACTCAAAACAGTCCTGGAGCGCCTCCATTGCTCCTTCAGTCCACACCCTCACCTGCCTCGCTGTAGGTTTTGCTCTGATCAGCAGGGGCCTGTATGCAGGAATTAGCATCACAGAAAGGTGGTCTGAAGAGCCCAGGTGGGGGCGGGGGGCTGCTCTGAATGCTCCTTTTATGTTTGTGTAAACTAGGTCTAGAGTGTTCTCTCCCCGAGTTGCAAAATCCACGTGTTGGTAAAAATGAGGGAGAACAGTTTTCATATTTGCCTGGTTAAAATCCCCAGCAATGATGAAAACACCCTCTGTGTGTGCAGATTGCAGCTCAGAGATAGTCCGATAGAGAACAGTCATAGCCTCTTTAGTATCAGCGCTGGGAGGGACGTAAACCGCTGCGATGATAACAACAGTGAACTCTCTAGGCAGATAAAAGGGTCTGCAGCTAATAATCATAAGCTCAATGTCCGGAGAGCAGAGACTTGTGACTAATCTAGCATTTTTACACCAGGTGTTATTGATGTAAACGCAGAGTCCGCCCCCTCGGGTCTTACCGCAGAGTTCTGTCTGTCTGTCGGCGCGGAAAGTAGCTAGCCCCTCTGATTTGTATATATATATACAATATATATATATATAACACGTCACCATAATCAAGTAAAGGGAACAATGTAGCAGATAAATGTCTCTTTTTTCACTCAGTGAACAAGATTTATTTCTATAATAGCCAAGCTACAGTAATCATTTTATAACATCTACATCAGATTAATGACAGGTAAAGTAAGCTAACAAGCTGCTGCATGTTAGCTTTGATCTTCATGTTACTGTCCCAATCAAAGCATTTATATAACAGCAATGATCGCTACAAATACTAAGGAAAATAAAGATAGTCAATAAGACACGTTTAATATTGTGCTCTCAGTCTTACCTAATGAAATCACGCTGATTACTGATAGGTAAAGTTTGGTAAGGTAAGCTAACAAGCTGCTGCATGTTAGCTTTGATCTTCATGTTACTGTCCCAATCAAAGCATTTATATAACAGCAATGATCGCT
The DNA here is from genome assembly GCF_011125445.2 of Fundulus heteroclitus. Taxonomy (NCBI): domain Eukaryota; kingdom Metazoa; phylum Chordata; class Actinopteri; order Cyprinodontiformes; family Fundulidae; genus Fundulus; species Fundulus heteroclitus. The sequence continues at coordinate 31,364,856 of NC_046376.1, read as the reverse complement.
ACAAATACTAAGGAAAATAAAGATAGTCAATGCGACACATTGTGGTCTCAGTCTTACCTTATGAAATCGCGCTGATTATCAGTGAAACACCTCTTCACCTCCCGAATTTTCTATGTAAAAGCATGTAGCCGGAAGTAAAGATACCCTGCTCCGCTTCAAAACGGAAGTTGAGTGACGTCATGTGAAAAGGGTCTATTACATAAAGTTAAGGTGATCTTGGACTTGTAGTTCAAAGGTCAGGACAGGTAGCCCTTCGTATGACACAGTACAGATGAAGTAGCTCTCAGTTTCAAAAAGGTTGGTGACCCCTGATGCTACAATGGTTATGCACCACATTTACCTTTTCAGTACAATCTTTGAATTAAACACAGCGTGTCTTTGTTTTCGATATGTACAGTTGTTCTTCAAATGAATTTACTCAACACTAGCCACAAATCAGAACATGTTTAATTTCTCTCTTTTACATCAGTTTACATCATGGGGAAATCAATATTGTTTTACTGTAATAATAAAGCATTACGACTCATACCCACAAGAGGGCAGTGTAGTCTTATTAACGGAGAAGAAGGCATTCCAAAAATTCAGAGACTTTAGGATTCTGGGTGGTACATTTTCATTATAGATAAACTTGTGCAGGCATCACTTTGCAATAATTATCCAAAATTATCCAATAAATGTATAAATAACAAAAGCATATTTGAATGAGACAGTCCAGATATCTACTTCACAGGAAGCTTAATCATATGCTGAGAAAGTACAGTGGTTACATAACTGCAGTAATTGACTCAGTGATGAGTCACTTCACAGTTCTATAGCCACCAGGTACATGTTATATCACTTCTACGTAAGATGAAGAAAAGGTTGCTTAATGGAACGGCCACATAACTTCTCTGCAGTGGTATGTGGGTGGCAATTTCTCTACGCTGAGTCATTCATGAGGGTCGGCATGTACGGAACATAAATTGGGCTTGCGGTAGAAACTCATTCATTAGACGAATCTTTCTGTAAACATGCCGTTTATACATGTGCATAATCTGGACCAGTAACACACCAAGACAACGCAGGAATAAAGGGATTGGGTTTAACGGACACAAGCTTCCATCTCAAAAACATGAGGTTTGCTGTGCAGACACAGGGGGATGAGTGCAGTCCTCTGTTGGACTGTTGAGTTCTGCTCGGCTCAGAGTGTATAAATAACATGATCTTTGTGAGAGCCTGCAGATGAGAGAGTACAACAGTGACTGCTGTGACATCACTGACAAGAGATGGGATCGGAATCACCGATGTCAGCAGTCTAATGGGCATGATGGATGACTCATTTTTACTCCCCATGGCCCTCCATCAACAAGGCCTATGAATGAGCACTCACTACCATTAAACTAAATGAAGCATTAGCTCTGCATGAGATTGGGTCAGTGTAAACTTTGTCCTCTGCTCTGGGCCCCAAGGTTGAAAGCACCTGAATCCAAATGCAAAGAAACCCCAAAAATCTGAAATGAGCAGAACTTCAAGTGTCTCAGGCAGTGACAGACTGGGATTAAAAAACGGCCCTGGCATTTTCACCAACCAGCGGCCCACATGGGGACGTGCACGCACGCAACACACAGATATAACTTCACATGCACGGAAATAACACGCAAGTTTGTAGCCCCAGTGTTGTTGAACTCTAACTTTAATATGCTAGTTTTGGGGGGGATTCGTATCCATGTGTTTTTACCCTGCCATTCACTATATGCACGCGCGAAAGCAGCAACAAAAAAACGCGTGTTAACGTCAAATAAACATGCAAGCATATCGAGTTAGTTTTTTTTTTTTGTTTTTTGTTTTTTTTTCTTTATTGGAATGTTGCCGAGGCGGTAGTGTGAGTTTGGCAAGGCGGCCGCCTCGCCAAGACAGCGCTGCCGGAAACCCTGCATTTGGCTTATTAGTGGGCCGAGAGATAATGTAGGCCTACAATGAACAGGGTGAAAGGCACGGAACGAGAGCAGACACACAAACTGGGGCAGGTGAGGCAAAACAGACAATCCGGCAAAGAAACAAGGACCAACAGAAGCTTAAATGATGGGAGAAACAGGTGAGTGGCATAGTTCTTGTTCAGTTTCTTCAAATGCTGGGATTTCTTCTTACAGTCTAAAGAAGACACGCTACATCAACTAAATATTTCATATTAACTCGGTCCATGTTAGCCGAGCAAATGAACACTCGTTGACTACAATGCCTGAATGCTGTCACTGGTGACAACAATTAAACAGCCTCATTTAAAAATAAAGACCAGTGCGGGTATGTGATTTGATTAGGGAATTGTTAAAATATCCATCCATCCATCGTCTTCCGCTTATCCGGGGTCGGGTCTCGGGGGTAGCAGCTTCAGTGGGGAGGCCCAGACATCCCTCTCCCCAGCCACTTGGGCCAGCTCCTCCGGGGGAATCACAAGGCGTTCCCAGGCAAGCCAAGAAACATAGTCCCTCCAGCGTGTCCTGGGTCTTTCCCTGGGTATCCTCCCGAACCCAATCCCCTCCCTGGGCTGCCACCTTACCGTGGTAGAGGGGTATGAGTGTCCCAATGACCCTAAGAGCTATGCTGTCAGAAGCTTTATGCCCCTAGTAGGGCCACCCAATGCAGACAGGTCCTAGGTGAGGGACCAGACAAAGAGCAGCCCAATAGCCCCTTATGATGAGTACCACAAATGGACATCATGTTCGCTCGCCCGGACCTGGGTCATCGGGGCCCCACTCTGGAGCCAGGCTTGGAGGTGGAGCACGTTGGCGAGCGCCTGGTGGCTGGGCATTTACCCATGGAGCCTGGCCAGGCATTGCCCGAAGAGGAGACATGGGTCCCCCTTCCAATAGGCTCACCACCTATAGGAGGGGCCAAAGGGGTTGGGTGCATTGCAAAATGGGTGGCAGTCGAGGGCGGGGACTTTGGCGTTTCGATCCTGGGCTACAGAAGCTGGCCATTCAAATAAATAATGGGAATATGACGCTCGTGGCTAATGAGCAGAGAAGTAGTGTTGCAGGTAGCTGCTGGAGCACTGACGCTCACTCAAAAGATTGAACAAAGGTCACAAGACACAACAGATGACCAATGAAAGCATTTGATAGTATTGTCAGCAGTTGACAGAGTTTGACAAGGGTCGCTTCTTTAGAGTGCATTTAACTGGTTGTCTCGTGCAAACAACTGTGTGTGTCATGCCGATGTCACAGTGGCCAAATGCTGGAACCGAGGGAGTCGCCACACATCAAGTCCCCCAGTACTGGGATTGAAAAATTGCTTTAAAAAAATTTAAAGAATTTTAAAAAGAAAACATTTAACAGTACATCTTCACTAAAAAGAATATTGCTTTGACCTGAGGGGTGTGTGCTGACACAAATGTGCTGAGGCTGAATATTACTGTCAGTACACAGCAGGAAGGGGTGGAGCAATGCTGCTCAACACACAGACAGAGAGGACACCTGTACTGTGGTTACTGCGAAATGGTACAAGGTTGCTCGCTGAAATCATCAGTGTTCAAAATCCTCTCTGACAGCAACGTGGGACTGTAAAACAAGTCACTGCACTGTATGCATTGAGAAAGCCTACATATTTCTTCACACTTTCCACTAACTCTGAGTGTTTGACTTGCCTGGTCTTCTCCTCAAATTGCCAAAGTTAAAAAAAAAAATCCTGAACAAACAGTGGTTAGTGAGAGCATGAGGTAAGGACTGAATAAACAGACCTCAGATAGCCTTGCTGAGTTGAGCCATTGTCCTCAACAAACCCCTCCATTCGTTTGCTCTCCCTCCTCCTCCTTGACACCCACCACCCATTCTCACACTAGGAAAACTCAACTGTCCAAATTCCACTATCCAACAATGCAACCGTGACAAAAAGAATACCAGACAATCATATGAATGTTTTTTGGTAATTGTATTTTTTCTTGGAGAACCTTTTGAAAGCTTGTTGATTAAAGATATATTAATTTTTTTTTTCTGGGAGCAGAACGATTTTTACATATAACTCATTTTTGAGAGTCATGGTTCAGACAGATCCTGCATCCAAGTCTCACTATCGTTGCTGAATGCCAGTCAACAGCTGTGACAAAGTTCCTGATTTGGTGCCTTGCGAAGAAAAAAAAATCAGATCACTTGAACATTTTCCCATTTTGTCACGTTACAGCCACAAACTTTGAGGTGTTCTATTGGGATTTTCGTGGTAGACCATTGCAAAGTGACATAGATGGAAAGTGGAAGGAAAAAAGTATTCTGCACAAGCTGGTGTCTTTCTTAAGCTGTCATTGAGCAAGAGATGGTACACCCGGGACAAATCAGCAGAAGATCAAAGGGCAACATGGAGACACAATTAAGCTTATATACACACACATTCATGCCTGAGGGCATTTAGAGAGACCATTTAACCTAACAGTCATGTAATTGAAGTGTGGGAGGATAGGTACACACATCAAACCATTCGATCCGATGGAAAATCAGATTGTGTGAAGTCGTAGCAATCAAATCTGGTTGAAGTGAATGAGGCCGGGCAGACTTGCCTTAGACCAGGGGTCTATGTTGGTCGAAACTAGGCAGCAATTTAATGAGAAAGTCATTAGTCAGACGGGAAAGAGAAACGTTGGCAAAGAAAAATACATCTGATTTGGGGTAAAATATCTGAATCACAAGGTAAACTGTACGCCATTTCCAGGCAGGTTTTGTCCAGATATAGGTTTGTCTGGAAATCAGTAAAAAATTTGAACTACCACTTTTTAATACTTACCCATGCAAGGCAATGACATTAACAACTAAGACAGCAAAGCCCCGGCTATCACAATCCATCGATCCATCCATTTATGCCCACTGGACAAAAACCTGTGTGGGCACACATTGCTACCCAAGTACGATCTAGCCAGACCATTTTACCAAACAGTCATGTTTTTTGGACTGTGGGAGGAAATGTTCAGTCTCGACAATTACAATCTAAAGATTTAATCTTGCATTCTTGACAATTGCCACTAGTTTTATCACAACTTAATTGAACATAAATGCAAAGCTTGCTCTAGTTCTCCTTCATCCGTACGTTTAATGTGTTACTTTGCCACACCACTGTCATACAAAGAGTAGCAGGGTCTGAAAAATCCCTGTATCCAACCAAATATGCAAGTACTTGTTGCAAACCTTCAAAAATATATAAAAGGTTTTGCATTATTCATGAAATACAAAGCTCCTGGCATTTCTAAGAATAAATAATGGTGACTGTATAGAAACATAGGGCTGTCTAAGGTTGCAAAAATTTCTATATTTACTATTTCACTGCACCACACTCAGCTTTGAAATGGTTTTTTACCCTCTTGGCTAATTGGCTGGGTGGATGGTGTAGTGCCATTGAGCCATGATGAGAGCAACATGGGTTGGGACCCTCACATGCACAAAGAACGCTCCCTCTCAGCGGGGTGCCTGCTGTAAACCACCCCCACAGACAGAAAGAACAGACCTTCTTCTGACTAAGCTCACTTCTCTCAGAACTTCGCTCTCAGACCACTTCTACGGGAAAAAGCTCAGCCTGCTTTTCTCCTGGAGCCCTTGAGGAGAGGGGCTTCCCTGCAGGAGCTACACATGGGGCTTGGAAGAGGCCACGAGCTGAGTGAGACATGAGCCTCTCTGAAACTCAGTTCCTCCCGGGCATTGGGGGAAACTGTCAGCCACAACTGATCCAGAGTCCGCTTTGACCAGCAGCCATGTGACTCAAGGCCCAAAAGTCCACAAGCTGCACCGAAGTGCTGCAAAACTTATCTGCCTGCTTAGATGAAGGACCTTCCTGGCATCGGAGGAACTGCTGGAACGAAGCTAAGTTGGACTCTGGCTTCTGCGCAAACCAGCCGCGAAGTACAGATTGCCAAAACATCTTTGTTTATTTTTGTCAGCCTTTACAGGGAAGCGAACCCCAGACAGAGCTGGAAAGCCGACAAAGCAACCCATTTTCGTGACTGCAGCTCCCAGGCCTCCAACCAGGCCGATCCCGACCACATGTTGCTGCTGCTACGCCACTAGCCCACTGCTGAAGGAACAACGGTTCCGTTTTTCACTGCCTTCCTTGGATGACCAAAGTGGACTGAACTCACACGAGGCATAGACCAGTTCATTGTTATTGTTTTGATGCGGGTTTTTCGCACATGCGCGCCAGACTGGTAGGCAAAAGGCAAACATAGTGACAGACACAAACAGAGAAACTGACGAGTTCTCCACGTATTTTTCTTCTTTAGATAACGTATCACAGGATCGTTCTGAGAGTAAGTTGATGGTTGATGGTATCAGATTGCCAGATCCACACAGCAAAAGCCTGAAGGGACGGAGCGAGTCTGTGAACTGCTGGCCGAGTGTTCCGTACCGCGACATATACAGCTGCCTTATAAACACGCAGGCCAGTACACACCGGAGATGAAGTGTAGACTGCAAAATCTGTCGTTGTATGATGGCTCCCACAGCCCATTGGAGTTGTCTGCCTGTGCACTTTTTATTGAAATTATCCATTTCTTTCTTCTTTCTTCGTCCTTCGGTAAACGACAGAAACGTATATCCGACGATTTGGAATGCCTCTGTGTGCAACCAGGAGCACAACAAGTCGTAGGCATTGTTTAGATTTCAAAAAATAAACTAACTAAAAGTACGCTCTAAATCACCCGTTTTGTCATGTAGTAGACGAGAACAGTACTGTTTTTTGCCTACCCGCGGGACCCGGATGTAGCGCTGACGTCACGCGTGAACTGGTCTATTGACAGGTTGGACAGAGAGACCCAAAGGGAGAGGTTAAATGGTTAATTTGAAAATGTTGTGATGCGTCCACGTGTTTATAAACAACGAAAGAGCTAACGGAGATAGCTCATTGCTAGCATTCGGTGCCATCTCATTGTCAAGTGTGTTTTTATGGTTATAACAAAGGTTATCTCCACAAGGGTTTCATACATTGATGGGACATTAATGTTTACGTTATCCGGCCCACTCACTATGACTAAAATAAAAACCGAAGCTTTTATTTGTTAGCGCCGAAAGTCTGCTAGCCAAAATGCTATTAGCTTCTGGTAGCTTCCCATTTCCGGACATTCAAAGGAGCTTGTTTTAAAGCATAACGCTTGTTTGATTCGCCCCGCTGTCGTTCGATAGAGCTATGAGCCTTATTCCTGCATTAATATTGAATATTAATGTCGGTCTAAAGGCAATTTTGTTAACTTTAGGAGTTACCGAATTTAGCGTCCGATCCAGCGTCCGATCGCCTAGCTCCCGGAGGTATCATTGCATTGATAAATTCAAGCGCTCCTAAGACAATCATTTTACTGAGCAAACCAGTCTTTAGAATGTTATTTACTCAAAATAATGTTCTGGTTAACTTGGGATTTGCATTGTGAATGGGTTGAAACACATGCCAAATGTTGTTCTGAATTAGTATAGCGAATTTAACCTCAATTCACATTCCTTAACTCAGGATTCACATTGTGAATGGATTGAAAACATGCCAAATGTTTTTCTAAATTAGCTAATTTAACTCCATTCCATGCTCTTTGAATCAGATCTGCAGTGAACAGGATTCACTGAATGATTCTGATTATGATCAACCCTTTTGTTTTGTCTTTTGTTTGTTTTGCATGTAAATAGTTCCTTAGCTTAGTTTCTTTTTGTCTTAATTTTGCTTAGTAGTTTAGTTAAGTTTCACTAGCCTAGTAAAGAGGATTTTTTAATCGATATATAGGGTTAATTCAGATAAACAGCATTACATATTGATGTTCTCTGGATGTTCATTTTATTTCTGTTATTAAATTCTTAAACTTGAAAAGAAGTTGTCATTCCTTTATTCTATGTGTGTGCAGAGTTTGCTGTTAAAAGATCGCTAAATTCATCCCTTTCAACTATTGTCCTGATATCAGCTTAAGAGCTGATTATCACCTGACAATACGTAACAGAGTAAATTATGAAATATTAAATAACTTCAAACAGTCTATAATTGCACAACAATGGTTTTTGAATATTGTGGAAGCAGTTTAGTCTGGGTTAAGTCCTTTCAGCCCACTGTTCAAAGCCATACTTGCATGATTTGCGTCTCTGCAGCTGAACCATTGCTTGATTAAGCCACAGATTTAAAAAGAAATGCCGTCATCACTGCTCTGTTCTTAAGAAAACCCTTTAAAACCCCTACATGCAACAACACCTGGATTATGATACGTTGTGTAACAGTACAACCTCACATCCCTGGTTAATTTTGAACCAAAATCAGACTTTCAAACTTTCTAAATATAACTAAACAAGAGATAGGAAGTTATGAATTTCTAAGTATTACCTGTTGCTGCACCATATTATGACCTAGATCATGTAATTGGATAGGATTGATGATTCCACTGTAAGAAGTATTTATATAGGAATCTTCACAGGGACTAACGGTCAATAGAGAGCTCAACAGGATTATCTCTCGTCGCTGTTCTGCATTCACAGTTGCTTTTAATCTAAGGTCAAAATCAGATGTATTAAATGTTTTTTATCTTGATCATATTTGGTCAACCATGAAAGAGACAATGCAAAATCCAACTCCAAGGTAAGACGTTTCTTCTTTTAGCAACACTTTTAGCTGAAGAATTGACCTCAGTCATTTGACATGTAATTATCAATTAATTTAAGTATAAATCCTGGCTATGTGTAATAATAGTTTATGCTTATATAATACTCCAGAAACACCAGAGCAACCCTTCATATCTTACTGTCTAACAACATACAGTTTACAATCTTTGTGATTAGTTATCAACATCTACAGCAGTGTTCATGCTGCAGAATGATTTTTCCCTCATTGGAAATGATTAGAAAGTGCTGTTCAAGAATATGAAAGCCTTGCCAAGGCTGCCTCGGGTGAACCTTAGCTCTAAGGACACTGTGCCACTGTCACGATGGAATGAACCAGTAGGAAACTGGGCCATCTATATATGGACTTGCCTCTGATTATGAACACATTATGCAACTGCACCGCATGCTTTATGTAACCAGTTTAAGCCACGGCATTTTTTGTAGAGCTTTTCTTCCCCAAATCGACTGGTTTAATTGCCCTATCCTGACTCTGCCTGACCCATCTGCCCATCTGACATGGAGACAAACACAAAATCCATTCCTGACACTTAAACCTCATACACTTACTGGGATTACTGTCTAGTTTTGCTCTTAAACAAAGCTCATGTTCCAGTTCACTGATTAACAGGAATGACATAGTGAAAAAGATTCAGTGTTCGCATGTAGGGACTGGGCTTTAGTCCTGAAAAACCATTAGTCACATGGGGGGAAAAAACTCACAGACAAAAACAACATGTGACTTTACAAATCTCTCACCAAATCCCGAGACGGGGGGTCAAGTGCCTGAATGGGGTCAATAATCAATGATAGATAATAGATTTCATGTAATAAATATTTTTGTTTTGTACATCTCACTACGAAGCTTTTTAATTTAACCACAAAGACCACTATTACAATACAAAAACATGTAATTTAGTGTACAAAAAAGCATTTTATAAGTTTGATGCATTTTTATTATTATTATTAGTAGTAGTAGTAGTAGTAGTAGTAGTAGTAGTAGTAGTAGTAGTAGTATTAATACTACTACTACTACTACTACTACTACTACTACTACTACTAATAATAATAATAATAATAATAATAATAATAATAATAATAATATATCTAGCCACCCAAAAAAGAATAATAAGGTATGGTTTAAATTCTTACCATTTAAAAATATCTGAAAATAGTGAGAACTATCTTGGCTATCAAGGGGTAAAAGTTTTGCTTCTTTGAAGTGATGATCAGTGAAGCTATTATCAATAAAAGGCCTCTTACCTGTAAAGGAAAGATGTCATTTAGCACTGTTATAGGAAAGTGAATAAAACGCCAGAGCTGTAGAAGGCTAACACCCAGTCAGACTGATCTCTCGGCTTTAGCAGATTTTACCAGATTAAAACTATCTTAAACTAAATGTTATCATATCCGTAGGGTAGAACACGTTTAGGACATATCCACTTCAAATCAAAAACAATTTGTTAATTCCAAAAGGGATTTTTCATGTTGTTTTAACTCCTACTCTCCCCGTTTCCTCAAAAAGTTGCTGTAGATGGGGATGGCAGGAAGGATCTGCTGTAGCAATCAGTTTTACCTTGGTTCTGAAGAAGCGTCTGATTGTAAACGCTCTGTTGTTGTGTGACAGTCTCATGAGGATAGGGAGACCATTACGTTTCATGGTGCTTTGCCAAGTGAACAGCATCGACAATACCACACTAACATTACATGAAGCACCATGCCTGCTGGCTGCATCAGTCCCAATGAATACCTACATTTTGCATTAGAATCTAATCCGTGCCAAGATATTAAAGATGCACAGCTCCCATGCTTTTCCAGGTCCTGCAGTTATTTAGGGATTATCCTGGTGGGCACATGATGAACTGATCAGGCATTATAATGGTATTGACACTTTCAGATTGATTTGTTTTTATTGCTGAGTCAAGCTAAAAGGAGAGCTAGAATCACAGCAAGCCTTCCACACGCCCAGGCATTCTTCACATTTCTTTCAAAATGACATCTTTCTACAACAGTCACAGGAACTATTACAGATTATACATTCACAGACGCTTACACCAAATAAAATCCAATCCAATAAAATCTACCTGTTCAGCCCTGTTCTAGTTGCTGGACAGAAAACAAATGAGACACGCTAATGGCTTTGCTAAGTGATGAGCTAACTATTTTTAGCATTAACAGCTAATAAAAGGGCATTGTTTTGCATTTTATAGAAAGTCAGGATCCTTTCCAAACAGCAGAGCAGACCTGCACCAGCACAGAAACATATACAATAATGTATGCCCAAATGGCAGTCTGCTACAATGTTTGCCTCAGGAAAAAACAGCAAACATAACAAAAACCTTTATTAAACTGATATACATATAAGTAGATAATAAAGTGTCAAATGGACAAGAGCATTTTCAGTTATCGCTAAACTGAAGATCCATCTGACAAGCTGTTTGACTTCTAACACTGTTTTCTACTAAATTCATTCTGATATGACATCTTTTATATCAGGTAAGAAAACAATGATAACTTCCAAGAACCTTAGTTCAAAAAAATCTAAAATATTCCTTTAAAGTGCATAATTTACTTTCATTTCTTATTCTTTTTTTGCCCTATACTGTATCTATGATATGTGTGTTGTGTGAATCTTCTAGCCTTTTTTAGGAATTGCAACCATGTTCTCCTGACACATCTTCACTGATATTTATCACTTGTTTGATAAGAATTTCATAAGTGCTGTCCCCCCATCCCCTATTTAAACCCTAACCCGCCCACTCCCGAAACGGTCGCTTTGGAAACAGTGTGACGTATTTCATGGTCCAAGAATAGAAGCGTGAGGAGGGATTCGGGTGTATGGTTCTTGGCTTCTGCCTCACAAATAGTCTGAGTGCCTTGACAATGATATGCCTCTAAAATATGGCCATGGCCAACAATTTATGCCTAAGAAATGGAAAAGATGGAAAAAAACAAGGGTCTGTTTAGAGAATTTAAAAGATTGATTGTGGTTTTACAGGTGAGGTTCGTATGATGCAGTAATCTGAGGAGGAACAGAAACGTAATACCCTTGACGTCAAACATAGAAAATAATCGTATCCCCCAAATGCAAAAACCTGAACAATTTGTTGTTATTATGAAACGACCCCTCAAGTCAAACAAAGTGAGTCATAGCCTATATATATCTGCTGCAATGCATTTCTCTTGGTTAGAGCTTTAGACAGGAGCTGTGTTTCTGTGGCATAGACAAGCTGTTACATAAATACGATTCTGCATGCACGTCTCTAGGGAAGTTCGTGTGTAAAGCTCTCATATTAACTGCATTTTTCTTAGTCATCAGTCAAACCATAAATAATTAACATAGCAGCTAATTTTAACTGCATTGAAAATGACATTGGAGAAGTGTATTTGCATTCATCCTTGAACAGAAATGATTGCAGTCCCAAATAAATAAAAAACTCTTCTTTATATAATATTTTTGTAAATTTAATTCTTAATACTTAGCACAAAGGGTAGGGAAATTTATGTTTGCCTAATTTATTCTTTATTGTAACATTGCTTCTATGGCAATTAATCTCATATCATTGGAAAGCCTGTTTGTTTTCCCTTACATTGTGTCACATTTGCAAGGACAATGCATTTGAACAGTTAATAAAAAGACATTTGACAAAGCTTAAATATACAATACAATGAGTTGTGGGATTATACCAACACAAGAACAGTCATCTGAGGTCTACGACGTTGCCAAGGGAAAGCAAATGTAGATTTTTAGGTTTATTTTATTTTTAGAAATTCTAATCAGATAAAATGCAAAGATCCAACACAGCAACTTTTATGACAAGTGACAACAAGATAAAACATGTGGTTGCATTTAGAAGTTTACATGCACTTATTCTGGTAGACAGTGGTTCTTTGGCCACTGGAGAGTTTTGTGAGAGAACATTAGTGAACAATCACCATCACAGAGACAAAGAAAGACACCAGACAGGTCAGCTGAGGAGGAACTGCTGAGATCCACAGTTCAGACGGGAAAATCTGGTAATCTGGTAATCTCTAAATTGTGAAAGCCACAAATTGTGGAAGAATGTCAAGGAGAAAGCAGTTGTTGAAAGAAAACCATAAGAGGGCCTGTTTTTAGCTTGGCTCTACCCACGTAGAGTACGAACTGTATGATCATTAAAATACTTAGTTCAACCACAGAACTGTCATGGTTCAGTTTTGGTCTGGCCTTTTGTCCTGTTATTTTTCAGTTTCTCCTCCTCTCACTCAGCTCACCCTTCACTCCCTCAGCAATCAGTCACACCTGTTAGGCACTAATAACTCACTCCACCTGCCAGCCTCCGTATAAAAGCCTCCCTCAGTCTTCTCTTCCCTGCCGGACATGTCATGGAAATGACATGTCAATAAAATGCACCATAATACCCAGCTATTCAACCTAACAGGTGTATAGGATACAACTGTCTCTTGGTAGATATTTGCGTAAGTGTGTGTTGTCTTGTGAACTTGTATCTTAAAGTTTTCAGATGTAGCTGTAGGACCAAGCTAAAAAAAAGTGTTTGTTTAAACTTATAAATCAAAGTGGATGATTTTTTTTTATGGAAATCCAGGTAGGAATTGCACAAGTCACTTTTCGAATAACTGTGTATGCGCAAGACCATCGTACCAGCTTTTCCACTCCCCAGAGGGGTTGCGTTAAAGAATCTTCCAAATACACTGTGGGTTTTTTACTTCTTCTGAGGCCTTCCTCTTCTTCTCATTGACAGTTTGCTTCTTGCAACTCTCAGCCCTTTTCAAAATATGCGTGAGAGCACCGAATCTAACTGAATACATAAACACTAGAGGTGAGCAGCAAGAGGAAACTAGCAAGGAATGAGCATTCACACAGGCGTAATGTGAGCACATCACAATGATTGGTATGTGGGACAATTAATAGGTTGGGCGATCCCCCTGGAACTCAAAGCTGAAAGAAGATTGTCCACTATACCTTTAGGAAGATATGAAATTCCCAAAAGAAAATGTCTGACCAGGCTAGCCATTGAAGAAAAAGCAGAAGCAAACAAACAGATCTGACCTTCTAACCTTTCCGTTTCCTCCTAAAGATAATTCCTTTAAACCCAATGCTGCACCGTTACTTCTAAAATCTACATCTATGCCACAGGAGGACTGTGTGTATCCCGCAACAGTTTGTACAATTGTTTCCCAGGCAAATTGTAAACAGAGAACAAGATATCTCAGTTGAAATGAAGTAAATGTAAAGATGAGAAAAAATTATGTGACAGTGGTGGAACTCAATTAGTATTTTAGAATAGGAATTTAGGCTATATGTGCTCTCATGTTTCATAACATCAGTTGGCTAGCCCTGAGTGCTGGTGTCAGATTAGATAAGGTTATGTAGCGGGTGAAATCAGGCCAGGCCTGCGTGCTGTTTAATGATACTCTGTCAGTGCAGCTTACTGTGTCTTGGAAGAAGGGGTTTTTGGTTCTGCAGAAACAAAAAACAAACATGAAGAAACTTTTTCTTGTCATTGTTTCACCAATTTATACAATGTAACATGTAAAAAAAAAAAAAAGTGTATGAAACCATAGATGGCCTGGCCCTCAACCTTCACCCATATACAAAACAAAAAAAAAAAAAAAATGAGAGGAGACTGGTGTGAACAGAAACCATCCCAAACAGCTGAAAAGTTAAAAGAAATAAAACTATTTAACACATCTCAACTGACAATACACTATATAAAAAAAAGAATCAATACAAAGCGTGACCTAAAAATCCCCACAGTATTCTGCACTCATTCCCCAGCACTGCTCATGAGTCCACCCCTAGTCGGATAAAAACGGCAGTCTTGAATTTTGACCTCTTATGTACAAATAGGGTTGAAGAACAGACCTGTAGGCTGCTTTTGTGAGGCAATACCACATCCATCCCCCTTTGGACAGCAGCTAACGTGTTAGTAATACCTCAATAACGCTTCATTAAGGTTGCATCCATTAAGATCTCCCTCCGCAGTAAAAATTGTCAGAGGATGCCAGTTCTCACAGTGCCAGATCACAGCACTGAACTCCTCCAGGTCTTCTGCAGCGGTTGCTTAAGGTGGCACGTAGACGGTACTGAGGAAAACAGAGGAAATTTTCCTCATTGAAAAAAAAGAGTTGCTCCAGGCGATGCTACGAGAATCTGTTTGGTTACATCGCTCTGTCATAAATGTCTTTATAATTGCCATGTTTGAGAAAAACAAAACAGTCAACAGTTCCCTAAAGTCCTGGTAAGCACCGTGAAGCTCATCCAATCTGTTGCTCATAAAGTGCATAGCTGCAGCCAACATTCTCGGGTTCGGTGCTCGGATGGGACGCAGTCTGATGAGTAGTTTGCCACTTGTCCTGTTCTCCCATCCTAATTCTCAGAAATCACCAATTTGGCAATATTTATCAGACTGTCCTCAAAGTAAAGTCTGGTGGTCATAAATAAATGCAGAATGTGTGAAGTGTAAGAAAAAAAAAATAGGTAAAAGGTAGAGAGAAGCTTGTGATGTGTCATAATTAGTCAGCACAATCTGATCCTGTCTATATTTTTAGATTCTTTCACATATAAAATCTGAGAAGTGTGGCAGGCATTCTTATGCAGCCCCTTTTAATGGAATGCCCCACACGGGGTTTGTATCTGTCCATGTAAACCTCAGCCTTTATATGACTCAGCCTGTTCTGCCACCTTAGCGTCCTGCTTTTTTAAAGCAGCGCCTCAAGGAAAGGCATGCTTTATGTAACGTGTCTTCACTCATCATCTTTTGCCAACTCCCCTCGCCTGATTGTGTCTGACTTTCAGACGCTGTTTTTGGTAAACCGGTCAGCTGGCGTAAACAGTCTCACTCTAAGTCTTGTCTCTGCCGCCCACACGGCAAGAACAGTGCAGATATTTCTATCCTTCCTGCTGCCCACATAGAACCCACCCAGAGGGGATCAATGATGATGACTAGCCAGTGAAAAAGTGCAGCAAAGCACTTCAACAAACAAATATCTTTACATTTAATTATATCCAGAAGAATGAAAATACATATTTATAAATGCTAAATATATATCTATATTTTTGTTCTTCAATTTTTCAAAAGTACATAAACAAATAATTTAAATTGAAAATACGTGAGATTTGCAATCGTTAAATGTTAAAACATATACAAGTACAGCTCAAAAAATTTTAATTGTGTGAAAAAGTTCAATATTTCATTTCAGAAAGTGAAACTCGTATATAGACACACAGATTGAAACAGCTCAAGCCTTTATTTCTTGTGATTTTGATGAAAGGCCAAAATTCAGTGTCTCAGAAAATTTTAATATTCTATAAGATTTATTATTTTACGCAAATGTCAGGCTCCTGAAGGCGATATACATTTCTATGCGCGCTATCCTTGGTTGGGCCTCCTCTTGCGTAATTTACTGCATCACTGCGGCGTGGCAGCCTGTGGTTATGGTGAGGTGGTTACGCTGGGAAGCCCAGATTGCGGTGATAACAGCCTTCTGGTCATTGCAGTTGTTGGTTCTGGTGTCTCACCTTCCTCTTGACAATACTCCGTAGATTCTCTACAGAGTTAAGGTCGGGTCAGTCCTTTTTCCTTTATGTTCACCTTTCTTTTCATTTATCTTTTTCATACAACGCTACAACATAATATATAAATATAAATACTATAATATAGAAATATTCTAATTTGCTGAATTTTGGCTTTTTGTTATCTTTCAGCCACAATCATTAAAATTAAAAGGAACAAAGACATGAAAATGTCACTCTTCTGAAATGAGTAACAGAAAACATAGAACTTTCCATGATTTTTAAATTTTGTGAGCTGTACTTTTGCAGTATAGCCATTTAGGCATTTGATTTAATGATCCTGTGTTGCAGTGTACTTCATTGTATTTTTCCCTTTTAAAATGTCTTCCATTTTTGTCTCATATCAGACATGGATAAGCAAAGTAAAAATTCAGTTTTCAAATTTTACATGCATAATTCTTCTATATATAAAGATATATAATTTGGTCTGATTTTATCTTCAGATGCTATTTAAGTGAGTTATTTTATGTGAAGTTTGTTAGTCTATTAAATCACAAGAAAATGTTATTATGTCATGTCCTATTCTATTGGGATATAGATCATGGCTACACATTTTTACCACATGAGGAGCTAATTACCATTTGGCTAAAGGGCAAGAAGATTGTCTCTTTAATGTGCTATTACCTCTTTTTCCCTTGAGCTTCCCTCAGAGCTTAATGAGATGGGCCATCATGTAATTTTTGGTCAGCAGGGTTTCCTTCCTAAATTTCCTGCTGATGCCACGTTTGCACAGTGTCTTTCACAAACTTTAGCCGAGACAAGTGAGAGCTGTAGTACTTTAGATGTTCTTCTTGGTGCTTTTGTGAATTGTTGATATGCTCTTGGAGTAATTTTGGCAGGCTGGCGACTCCTGGGAAGGTCCACCCCTGTTCCATGTTTTCTCCATTTGTGGATAATGGCTCTCACTGCGGTTTGCTGGAGTCCCAAAAGATTTAGAAATGGCTGTACAAATCCCATTATAGACTGATAAATGCCTGTGATGTTTTTCATTTGTTCTTGAATTTATGTTTGACTTTAGATTGGGGCAGAATGTGTTCCTTTTGATATCTTTTAGCCTATTTTATGTTGTCATACAGGATCTATTTAAGTGATTTCTTGATTCAACAGGTCATGCAGTAATCAGGCCTGGATGTGGCTTGTGAATTTGAACTCGGTCTTCCAATAAAGTAAATTCAAGCACAGTTAATTTAAGAGTTGACAAGGAGGTTTTGAATGGCTTTCCCCCCCAATATATTATATATGATAAAAAAGCTAAACCATAACGACAGCAGTTTGATTGGGCATTTTAACCAACCATGTTAATACGGTGTATTTGACAAACCAGAGTAAGAGTTGAAATTATATCATAATGCACTGCAGCAGAGGAAATATGAAAACAATAAATACTGAACAAAATAAGAATTATCTAATTACAGATACTAATATTTTGTGTTTAATAAGGATTTTTTATTTGTGTATTTAATAACCAATCAAAACATTATTATATATTAATTTAGTTTTGACTACACATGTAATATATCAACTTCATTTAAATGATCACATATTGTTTTTGTAATTACTGGATTGTGGTGTGGAGTGTGGTGTGAGAAACATTCCTGGCTGGTGACATGTAATGGTCTGTCCCAATGATTACTTTAGCTTTCCCAAAAAGACCTAAGTACTGTTCACTAAAACAATAAATTTGATTCTGTTGAAGTATTTATTGTGAGGAAGACCAATAAATTCCTGCATGATATACTGCTGGAATCCATAGTTGTTGGCACAGCAAGGAAACACGTTACTCAATAAAATAATAAACTGTGATTCAGCAGCTGTCTGTTTTCATTAAATGGTGGGTTTCTAAGCTGTGGAAGTAGCTTCAGTAAAAGCATTTCAACACACAGAGGAGTATGGCTTTGGTGGGATTAAGGAAACAATAAACCACTTTTTAAAACCTTCTTATTGAAATCATATGTGTAATTTTCACAAGCTAAGAGAAGCTGACTGGAGAAACCTTGTTTCTATTTCCTGGAGAAGCTAAATTCTTTGTATCGTGACAACACTAACAACATCGTCAGGTAGAACTTGGATGGTTCTATGCCAGTCAATGTAACAATAACAGGTAATCTGAGTTAATTTATAGGAAACATGCTATGGATGAAAATGGTATTTTGTTTGTTCAGGGGATATAATCTTTGTAATGTGCTCAAGCAGCAGTTGGGAAGAGAGCAGCACTGGTCTAGTGACAACAAAACAATGGCAGGACTTTCAAAACAATCTGTAACACCTTTCAGACCATAGCTTTGGAATGAACATGTAACCACGAAATCCCCTTTGCGAACCCTTTTGTCCTCTGAGCTCATGTGAATAAAGCCCTTAATAATGTTTCAGAGTGTGCAGTCGGGGTTATGGAACCGAAAGGCCACGGCTTACAACCTGTAGGACTCATTGTATTCTTGTCAATGGACCATTTTCTGGCCTATTGAATATTATTAATGGTGTACCTCAAGAGTCAGTGTTGGAACCCACACTTTTTGCTATTTATATAAGTAACGTAGGGCAACACACATCAGACAGGTGTGCTCACACTGACATTTGAGTCGACATTTGATATCAACCAGTCACAGCTAAAACAACTCAGACTGAATGCAAATAAAACCAAGGTAATGTTGTTTTCCAGAAAAAAGAGAGTGACTGCAACTTTCAGTTGAGTCACAAGGTTCCCGTATTGAGCTTGTGTCCTCCTACACATATCTTGGCATAATAGCTGATGAAAATCTAACTTTAAAAGCTCACATTGATAATCTTACGTAGAAATTGAGGCTAAAATTAGGCAACAGTTTCAGAAACAAGTCATAGTTTTCTTTTAATGCCAGAAAAGGTTTTGTTGCCATCACCCATCATTGCACTTTGTATTTTTTAAGTTAGTTGGTTCTCACTATCTGTGAGTTTTTTGTTGGTACATTTTTATCTATCAATCCATTCTATGTGTCTTCTTAAATTCACCTAAACACACCAGTAACAGTCTACAAACCCAGGATGACATGACTCTGTGTTCCTTCGGTTCATATAGAGTTAGAAAAAAATAGCCTTCTCTTATTCTGCATGGAATCATCAAGATGCATCAAGAACAGAAACTATTGGATCAAATTTCTCCGGGTGATTTTATTGCCCATTTAAAAAAAACATAAAACATTACCTGCATTTTCATTACAAATGTGCACAAAACCTTGTTAATATTCAGCTAATGTCGAAAAAACACAGTTTCACAAAAGAAATGAAATCAAAATAACATGATAAGCTCTACAGCTTATTATTAGCCATCAGAGGAGACATCAGTGCTTTATTGAGGCACTGGAGTGACAAGCCCCTCAAACTTGGGAGTGGCTATGCATGCAGGGTTTCTGGGAAAGTGTATTCAGCGATTCTACAGAAAAGCTATGAATTCAACACTCTGTCGGATGACACACTCAGCTTTTGATGAAGAGATAGAGACATCTTTGTCTTTGTTTACCTGTAGAAACATACAGTCGTTGATGGTGTGTGCTGTGAGTAAAGTGTTTTCATTGCAGCTTTGCGAAATACACTAATTTCAACACAGCTGAAAAACCCTCTCATCCTAGCACAAGTACTTTGTTTTTCCGAAATTAGTGAATTTATTTTCATAATAGCAATTTGCACAGTTTGAAGTTTAATGGAAACATGGCTAATGTCAGAAACGTCTTGCTCATATTTTTTTTACTTTTCTTAGCAATTGATAATTTTAAACATTGTGGCAATGTATCTTAGTAAGTCTTGTAATGTTTTTCTGTATGTGTTTTTTAATATGTGTTAATAGATCTCTCTTGTAAATTACAACTCGTCTTGAGACTACTTCCTATATATAAAGGTTTAATAAGATCAAGAAAAGGATGGATGATCTAAAAGGACTGTGATACCTTGTTTAACAATGCCTCTTCTCCAAGACACATTGTCTTTTTAGTACCCAATTCATATAGTGTTGTAGGTAATCTCTGAGTTTCATTACTTTGTTGGTTCTTTAAACTGAAATTCCCTGCAGTGTCGGGAAAAAAATGTTTTGCTGTAGAGTCGTCGGTTTGTCATCTGAATGTGAGGAATGGTCAAAATTTTAAACACAGCTGAAGACTTTAAAAACAGCCCTACAGTCTACTGACTTCAGGGGATAAGAAGAAAACCTATTTGTGGTCTATATTGTGCTGTTTTCTTATTTTACTTTTATATCATATAGAATGACCAACAGCTAGTCATCTTTACTGAAGAATGCTCAACCAATATGTCTCTATGATTTGATTTAACTGATTTTGTAGAGTGCCTTGAGATGGCGTGTTGAAAATTGTTGCTATATTAATAAAATTAGTTGAATTGAAAATTTAATTAATTGTATTCAAATTAAAATAGCTATGTGCCATTTTTGTTGTCTTTATCTAAGGAAATCCAGCAGATCGTTGACTTGCATCATTCTCTCCTCCTGGTAAGCATTAGCATTTTAGGTTTTCAGGTGGCCAAATTTCATAAAAAGGCTAAAGGGGAGAAATGCTTTCACAGGTCAGTGCACTTCATTAGGCTGTCGAACTTCTCCACAACATTAAAAAAAAAATCAGTCATAATGTGTTTAAATGTTGGGTTTTGCTTTATATGTCAAGTATGTATACTGTCATCAATAAGATCAAGTAAGGCTGTGACACTGGAAAAAATCAAGAGTCAACGTATTGTTTTTTTTAAAGGGGTCGTTCAATGTTTTGTCATTTCAATTCGATTTATTTATATATTGCCCATTTTCTATCTCAAAGCAATTCAATTCATACAGACAGATTAGTTAAACTTTTTTTGTTTTTTTATATCTAAGGAAACCTAACAGGTCACATCAAATCATTTACTTTCAGCATTCACTCATCCTGGATGAGCATGTAGCGACAGTGAACGGGCGGTTTCATTGTGTTGTTGACTTTGCAGCAATCCCTCATACTGAGCATGCATGCAGCAACAGTGCCGAGGAAAAGCTCCCCTTTAACAGGAAGAAACCTACAGCACAACCAGGCCGTGTAATATTCTGGTTTCTGTTCTGGTTTTATGTTTAAATTATTTTGTTCTCCTGCCTTAGGTTCTGTGGTTGCTTTGAGTTGTGTCTTGTCTAGGTTCTTGTTTACAGTTAGGTTATCCTATTTTGTCATCAGTTTTAGTCTTAGCTTTATCTTCTGTTTTAGGTTTGTACTTCAGGGTGGTTTTGTTTTTTAGCAAGTCTGGTGTAGTTTCTGTCCACTTGTCCTGTCAGCTTTTTAGGTTTGGTTTCTGCTCTGTTATTGTTTTGGGCCTCGGCACTGATGTCTGGTCTAATTACTTACTCTGCACACCTGCCTAACTTCTCCCCTGCTGCAGTCACCTCTCACCGGTTTCACCTGCCTCCACCTCCATATAAGCTGGTTCGATGATCTCTTTGGATTTTTCCCTGTTTTTTTTATTTTTATTTTGTTAATAAAGAGCTTTTCCTTTGAACAAACCTCAGCTGGTCTGGCTGAATTCTGGGTCCGCTGCCTCTGATCATTACAGGCTGGGGGTTTGAGAAGCGAGCATATGCACAAAAAGAGCACAGGAGCACCAAGAATACTTTCTTATGAGGGAAAAGTAAAAGGGTAATGGCAGTACTGGCTCCCTTAGGGGCTTCATCTAGAAATAAAAGACAGCTAATTAAGCAGATAAGCTCTGACAGTTTTCATGTCTATAGGATGAAAGAGAGCACTTTCAGTCAGACACAGTAAAAGCTTAGCCAATAGTTATGTCTGGGAGAGACACAGGGTTATACACTAAATGACAGGATCAAATGTTTCAGCTATAGAATGAGAGGAGGCTCCATGTTGGAAGCAGTAATTCAGCCAATGTCCCCCTCTAGAATGGCGTCACAGCAACAGAAGGCCAGGTATACCTACTATGAAGAGAACAAAACAGAGAGAACATGAGCTCAAAAGTTGAAATGATAACACATAATGCAAAATCGGAGAGTAGTATGAGAATACAGCAGAGTGAGGAAGAGTGGCCATTTTGTTGTCCAACAGCCTAAACCAATAGCATCATAATTACAGAGATGAATAATGAACTCAGAATAAGCTTTGGCATTATAAACTTTATCAAAAGGCTTATAGTAATGTTCTGTTCAAAGATTAATTCTCTTGAAGACTCAATTTAGTGTGAATATTAGCTGGTCCTTTATACTGAAGTTAACAGTTAGTCCGAGAGGGGCCAAACCAAAGCAGGCTTAAGCTTGCTACATACTCCATGAGAACAGATAGTTTTTTTTCCTTAAGTTGGAGTGGGGAGAACACGAAAAAAAGTTTGTTTTTGGCCCTGTCTGTTCATACTGCACAAGACGCTCAGCTGCAGAAGTCAGCCAGGGCAGAGACACAGAGAGCTGGCAGACACATAAATGCTCACAGTGGGTTCTGGCGCTATTTTTAAAGACTGCGAACACCGGGGACACGTAATGCTATGGGGGCGGGACTGTCCCGCTAGGATGATTTCTAAAGTAAATGCTGCAAGTGAGCAGAATTACCATGTTTGACCTTTTAAACCACCAGAGTTTAACTGCGGGACTGCACAACTGCAGTTTCACAGATGTGAGACATTTCCATTTCTCCAACCTAAACACACCTATCTAAATCCTGTCCAATCACAGTACAATAGTCAGACACTCTTGAGAAAAACGTTGTGCCCGGACGTGGCAAGAACAAGCATGACGTCATTCGCTGCGGGAGCGAGACAAATTGTCTCTGTTCTCTTGGAGTAAGTAGCAGCCTTTTTACTGCTCTAAAACAACTCATGCATAACAAACATCACAGTGATTTATGCAAACCTTAATTTATAAACCTCTAAACATTCCTTGTGTTTAAAAGACTGTTGTTAGCTACACAGAAAATTGAGGTGGGAGGTGACGTGCAACCAATGATCTTCCTGCCTAAAACACTAGGACGGAAACATGTAAACACAATACCGGTTTAGGGGTTCTTTATATTGCGTTCACAAGACAAATAATTTGAGCTGCTTAAGACAACAGAAGCTGTCTTTGGACTTGGTCCTTTTTTAGACTAGCTTACTGGTTGAGACCAAATCATCTGGAGTAATACTGCATGAAGAAAGCAAGAGATAATGTGGGTAAAATATAAACTTCTTATGCCCTTTCTACAGAAAAACTCCCCTTAAATGTGAAAACATGTATGGATAATAAAGGTCATGTAAAAGGTTTGATTGGATTTTTTTTAATCGCTCCATTTTGTCTTGATCTGATTTAAATTAAACTAATTTAATCTGTGTAGGAAAATTTTTAATACGAATTAATCTAAGTGTAATAAAAAGTTATATCTACCCATAAACACAATTTGGTGCTAATAGTCCAGTCCATGCTGATATAGTTTTGTTTATTAACATTACCTTCCTGATTTGTAATTTTTATCCAATCCCAATATCAGTACTTTATTTTAATTTTTTTATTTTGTGCATTCTTTTTGTAGTTCTCAGATATCTGGCCGTCAATGTGACTGAACGCCTTCCTGGAATTATCTCCACGTTCTGCTGAGATGTGAGATGTTTGTCAGTTGAGACAACATGCTCTGTTTGCACAGTTATTTGCCCTCTTTGCCCTGCAGGTCAAGGATAGCAGGTGAGCGGTTCCATATAAGCCTCCACTACTATGTCAAGAATTCAGTTAGAACTTGTTGAACTCGTGTACTTCCTCCCCTCTTTAAGTTGTTTTCCTCCTTAGCTGACCAGTGTGCTGACATTTAATACACCATCCTGACTAAACAAGAGAAAGTTCCATGTTTACGCTCTCATATTTCACATCAGATGTTGCCTGCCTTTTTCAGCATACTACCAGAGAAACCATTCGTCATACTGGGTCATATTTTAATCAGTTTCATCTTGTTACTATACAGATTGAATCAGTATTAGGCAATGGTTGGCCTTTTATGCAAATGTAGTTATTTCCAAACAATACTGAGGCAAACCCAGTTTCTCAAGTAGCAGTGTGCTATTTCAAAACAGCATGGCGCAACCAACTTCCTGTTGAGTAAGCCCCTGTTATTTAAGGGGAATTTTATAGGCAGTGCCTTCAGCTATGGCTGATATAAACGAGGAGATACCAACAGTAGTACATGTTATTAAATTAAGTTAAAAAGAAGACAATGTCGGTGTGAGAATACAGCACTACCTCAGTTGTTGCAAATGTGTAGAGACTAGCACTAACACTTGCTTTAGTTATGACCACACAGAGACAGATTTTTGGCATTGCTTCACTCTTTTTATTACTGCCGAGAAATGTAGAATATTACGTGTGTGTGTGTGTGTGTGTGTGTGTGTGTGTGTGTGTGTGTGTGTGTGTGTGTGTGTGTGTGTGTGTGTGTGTGTGTGTGTGTGTGTGTGTGTGTGTGTGTGTTTGTGTTTGCATGTGTTTGTGTTTGCGTGCATCCGTGCATGCCTGTGTGTGTCTAGCTGTCAGTCCGATGTTAAGAAATAATTGTCTTTTTGTGTTATTCGTCTTTTTGTTGACAATGCTGTTGCTGCTGGAAAAAAGTGAGAGTTAGCGGTAGAGAATTGCCGAACAAGTCATTTTGACAGAGAATTAAAGCTGTATTCTCAGACCTGCACTCATTCAACATCCAAAAAAGGGGTGTATGGGCATTAATATAAATATAAAACACTATAGACAAGATGAAATACAAACGGTACAATACAAATGCAAAATAATATACAGTTTTTATCAGGGAATGTCCAGTTGTAAGCTATTGTCATGTTTAACCATCCATCCATCCATCCATCCATCGTCTTCCGCTTATCTGGGGTCGGGTCGCGGGGGCAGCAACTTCAGTAGGGAGGCCCAGACGCCCCTCTCCCCGGCCACTTGGGCCAGCTCCTCCGGGGGAATCCCAAGGCGTTCCCAGGCCAGCAGAGGAACCATAACTAACTAAAGCATTCATTGATTATATTCAACATATCCAATTAGTGATGAGAGGATGTGAGTTATTGAAACAACTGATCATACATTTGCCAGCGTTTGGCCTTGTGACACCCATCTGTCTTAAAAAGAAGTTGATACTTAGGAGAAAAGAGTTTGTCTGATCTGATACAAAATGTGCCTTAAAGAGTTAAAAGGTAAGACTTTAAGAAGGTTTCTGCCTAAGCCATGACAGGAACTACGATAAGGACTTTAAAGCGTAAAACCGCAGACTTTTGACCGCAGTAAAACCATTTTCATAAGATGGAAATTGGATATTCACTCTGTGCTAATTCGGGTCTGACTTCCTCCACTTTTTCCACTGCAACTGCAGCAGGAAAGCAGAGAACCTGCTTTGTCCCGCGTACACACTGTGGTGTGTTTCCTCCCTCTTGCCCAATCAGTGAACAGCAGTCTTTTCGCTGCACCTCAACACTCGGCCCTAGTCCTACTCCTGAGCAGGGCCGGAAAAAGTCGGGCTAGGGATGAAAAACCTGTTACTATAATGCTTGCGAGAGGTCAGAGCCGAGTAGAGCCGGGGCAATAGGTGCCAATGCAAAAGGGGCTATTCACATTGATTAAGTGTATTTAGGCCTACCAGCACAATTAATGCAATGCAAAAACTTATTTTACACCAAATCACCTTCATTTAGTGAGGGAGCAGTGATAGGAATGTGACGATCATCCATGCAGTCAATCATGCCTGGAAAACCTAAAATAGATTAATAGAAAATGAATGCTTGAAGTCTCAAAATCTAATACTGAATAAATTATTGCTTTCACTGAGATTTGCAATTCTGTGTACTTCTTTTATTAGTCTTGTGGGTCTGTGACTGGGGAACACCACAAACTCTCCAGCAATTGATGCAAAAGTAACACTCCTGACAGTGTGAAATACAGTTGCCTCTGAGAGATGATCTGTGTCAACTACATCATATAAAAAGCTGCAGATGGCACAAAAACAAAGTGCTGCTCAAAGAATTTGTTCTGAACTGAGAGCGTCCCCTCACTGTGTTATAAAAGCAATGTGCAGGCTGAGAATATTAAGATAAATACATGACTGCTGCGGAAAAACCGCAACGGTAATATATTAATCCGGAAATGATCAGACATTTAATAGTTGTCTGGTCAGTCTCTCCCGACAGAGACTTCTGCGGAGTATTTACCAGCAAACAGAAAATCGGGCTTTATTTGGCATTCAGGATAATAATCTAAACTATATGGCAAAACCTAAACAGAAACGCTTCAGATACAAAAACCAACTGGCATACTGTAAATGATGTGGGCAAGCTGAAATGAAGAGAAAATAATAGAGGTCCCAGGACCAACTTGTAAGATTGTGTGCAAAAAGGAATGGTCACAGATAACTTTCTGCTCCAACCTTGGGAAATGTTAAGGGTCTGGAAGCGCTATCACAGTGATAAAAAAAAATAAGCTGTACAAAGTATCAGTTATATGTGCAAAACAATCACTTGTATTCTAATTAAAAATTTAATTTTTGAATCATTCTTTCAGGTCATTCTGGTGCAGTAAAACAAGAATTTATCAGAAGGCTCCCTCTCTTTCTCTCTGTGTGTATACATACACACACACACACACACACACACACATACATATATATACACACGTGTTTGTGTGTACGTGTTAAATGCAATGTTTGATATATAGTTTTAAGTCTTCCATACATAATGAAATGTGAGGCCCACTTAAAGTAAAGACTTGGCCTATATTATTTGTGAATCATTTCTGAAGGCGTGTAAGAACAGCTTGTCCCGGTAACTCAAGTTTAAAGGTACAGCCAGGGTTTCACACATTATGGCCCCACAGATAAAGAGTCTACCAGTAAACCGAAAATGGGTCATTCCTGGGTGGATCAGCAGGATAAAGAATCAAAACTTTAACGCATAAATGTTCAGGAGACACAAATTGAACCTTCTTCCTTTGGCTAGTTCAATCCTCAGACATTAACCCTATAGAGAACATTACAGAGGGCAGAAAATGTAGAGAGATTGCGCAAAGAGAAATAATTAAGGTGAAGGGAGCTGAACTGAGAAACAATGCAACATTTAACCCAGAGGTAAGACAAACACGAACCTCAGGAAACAAACCAGAATACACGATGCACAGAATACAACAAACACTTAAGAAGCTAAACCTAAAGGAATTAACCGATAAAGCAAAAGCTACAGGTAGGGCTGGACAATAATTCAGTAACAATACATAAATATATTGATAGACGTATATCGATAATAGAAAAAAATGGTCAGTGAAAAGTTCAACAGAATAACAGCTTTCCTTCCTTTTGCATTCTAACCATGTAGGTTAATATTACATCATTATATCCCCCCCCCCCAACCAATCACAAAGTAGACCCAGGAACGCTCAGTCACCAAGCTCCGCCCCCTTCAAAGAGTTCAGAGGGCATGCGCGCTTTTTTCTTTTTTTTTAAAAAACTTCCAGCTTTGGTAAAAAGTTGGTTGAATAAAAAGTGGAGTTTGAATTCAGTGTTTGTGTCCCTTAAAATATATATTTTGAATTTGTTGATAATTTTAAATATTGATCAATATGAGTTCTATTTTATTGATATGCTTTTTTTTCCTATATCGTCCAGCCCAAGCTGCAGACCACAAACAGGAACATGATGAAAACAGGGACACAAAAGAAACCCAAACGCCTAAGGATCATCACATATATATATATATATATATATATATATATATATATATATATATATATATATATATATATATATATATATATATATATATATATATATATGGGCGGCTGCCTTGTTGAGAAACCTTCTTAACATAATGTGATGATGCAAGCCTTGCATCAGGCAATGTCGTTACCAGGTGGTCCCATCTTCCAGTTACTGAAGTCCCTTCGGATAAGATCGCCACCTTTCTGAAAATAACCGTTTTAACCACTGTTTGCCAACCAGGTTTGTTCAGCGTGCTTTCCTACGGGGTGACGTTTGAGGTCAAACTCTTGTTTTTGGTTTTTTTAGGCAACTCTCTAACCCGTTTGGTTCTTTGATATCCCCCAGTCCTAAGCTGCTGATCAGGCTGGACTCAGGCCCAGAGCAAAAGCTCTCAACAACAACAAACACGACAAACAACAATAAGGACGGCTTTCATCGCTTCCACAAGTGAGACTGCAGCTCCACTCTTTACCCTCTGGGGCTGGCCCTTGGAGAGAGGCGCAAAATTATCTAACTCTTACGACAGGATTATCCTATCAGAGTGGGCGTGGCATGTGGGGTCGGATGACGAGGATGATGGTGATGATGATGATGATGATGGCGATGATGATGAGGGAAATGATACGTGAGCGTCGATAGGACGGAGAGGGGAGCGGGGTGGGGGCGGGCTCAGAAACACGCACGCGCGCGCGAACGCACCCACACACACACACACACACACATGCGCGCGCGCGCACCCAGGGCCCCGCTGGTTCAGGCGAGGATAGGCACCGACCCGAGCTGAACTCCTCGTTACAAATAGGAGCTGCGGCATTCCAAGTGGAGCAGAGTGGAGGCGCTCCACGCCGATGAATAATAACAAGACGCGAGCGAGTCTGCTGCATTTAACCGGAGAGACAGGCAGAGGAAGCGGCTTCTTTCTGAGTGGGACCAAGGGATGAATAAAGAAGAGATTATTCGGAGAGGACTGAACATTTAAACCGAGGTAAGGGTGCGGCTGTAATTTCACATTTAATTAGAGCCGAATTAAACATCGCGATCCCGCATGTCTGGTGTCGCTCAAACTGTTCCACTTGTTAAACTGATGATGATCCGTAAACGTCCCGGGATTGGTTTTAGGCGAGTCGCTTTCTGTGCTCTGTCTAAAAGTTGAAACTCGCCCCTCGGATCGCTTCTTTTGCCGGTTAAACAGCCGCAGCGCTGTGGATGAAATGTGTCAGACTGAGGCGGGAGGACACCGTGGTAGTTAGAAAGTGACAAAACATGAGATCGGTATGTTCCTGTTCCTTAGACATGTGGGTCAGTCAGTGCCGGGAGCCATGCAGAGCACAGTCCGACCGGAAACTGCTCAGCAATTACGTGATCCTGGCTGATTAAAGACAATTAACCTAGAAAACGCTCAGACTTGAAATAATACGTGTCTGGAATTCTTGCGAGATTTTTAAAATTGAAAAAGATCAGATTAGAAGCTTCGAATTATTATTTATTATTATTATTATTATTATTATTATTATTATTATTATTATTATTATTATTATTATTATTATTATTATTGCTGTTATTATTGTTGTATGGAAGGGTTCTGTATGCTCCAAAAAGAGTGCCAGAAGTCCTCTAGGGATGATAAGTTGTGAACGTTCAGCCTTCATTGTCTCATGTTGAATAGGTAATGAAGCTTGTAAGGAGGTGGAACAAGCTGCTCCTATTTTGTTTGAGGGACGTGCTGGAGTTACATAATATTGTGTTGTAATGACTCTTGCATAACGACTAATCCTTCTGCTTTTTTACCACTAGGTGGCAGTGTTGCAGCATTCTCAGCTGTAGGAGTTCCTGAGAGTTTAAGTGAGCGCCCTTCAGCCTTCTACTGTCCTTCAGCCGATGCCTGGCATGATGTTTGAGGAGGAGACTCAGGGTATGGGGGGCCAGCAGGAGTTGTCCGTCCTCCATGCCATGGACTCCCCCGATGCGGCGGCCTCTGGTGGAGCTGAAGGACCTCTGTCCTTCACGGATGAAGCCGTGTCCATACTGACCTCCAGCAACCTGCTGGCTCGCTCCCTGCTGGGTCGCACCTCGGCCATCAAGCGTAAGGAGAGCCCCGCTGCCAGCGCCCGGCGGAAGCGCGAGTTCATCCCTCAGGACAAAAAGGACGACAGCTACTGGGACAAAAGGAGGAAGAACAACGAGGCGGCCAAACGTTCTCGGGAGAAGCGGCGGGTGAACGACATGGTGCT
This sequence comes from Fundulus heteroclitus, assembly GCF_011125445.2. Classification (NCBI taxonomy): domain Eukaryota; kingdom Metazoa; phylum Chordata; class Actinopteri; order Cyprinodontiformes; family Fundulidae; genus Fundulus; species Fundulus heteroclitus. Next base: position 31,334,795 of record NC_046376.1, on the reverse strand, counting down.
GGAGAGCCGGGTGCTCGCCCTGCTGGAGGAGAATGCCCGGCTTAGGGCAGAGCTGCTGGCTCTGAAGTTCCGCTTTGGCTTGATTAAAGATCCCTCCAACACACAAATTCTACCGCTTGCCGGAGCTCCTCAACACAGTGTTCAAAATCTGACTCCTCAATATTATCCCCATAGAGGGGAAGTAGGCCCTCAAAGCTCCCTAGCACCACATCCCAATAACCACTTAGGCCAGTCAAGCACCAGGAGCTCTAGGGAGGGTGGTAACATATCAGAGGACTCCGGGTTTTCTACACCAGGTGGGTCCAGCGTGGGCAGCCCCATCTTTTTTGAAGACCGCTTTGGTGACCATGGGAAGTTTTCCCCGCACCGACCGGACGAGTTGGGCTATGACCTCCAGCACTCGCCCGCTGATGCCCACCACCCTGCAGCGCTCAGCGCCGGGAAGCAGGACCAGGCAGAAGCCATGAAAAACCTGCCCCACAAGTTGCGTTTCAAGACTCCCGGGAGCAGCGAGGGCCTTGACGTCGGGTGCGAAAGCAGCAGACGCAGCCCCGCTATCTCCACCGCAGGACGGGAAGGTCCCCGGGAGGCCAGCAAAGGACTGGGTGGAGGTGAAGCAGGAGCAGGGCACTGTGCCGGCTCCTGGGTTCAGCAGCTGGATGCGGAGCAATGTAGGAGGGAGAGACAGACTCCTCCTTATGGGTCTTCCGCCACTGGCAGTAGCCTCCAGCCTCCTCCCACGCCTGGACACAGCGACGTCCAGCATCAGCACGAGAACACTTTCCTCAAGTCTCAGCTCAGCTCCCTTTCTGAAGAGGTGGCTCAGCTGAAGAAGCTTTTTACAGAGCAGCTCATGTCCAAAATCAACTGATGACCAAGGCTGGTGGTTGATGCTAATTCCTGGACTTTTAAGGACATTTAGCACATAAAAACAGCAATACGGGCTTGTCCTCGCATTCAGAAGGACCTTCGTGTTTAAGTAGTTGTATGTTGTTGTCAAATGTACAGAGTGCTGGTCATTTGGCCCCTTTGCCATGTCGTACCGTTGCAGCTTTGGTTGTTTCGTACCTGAGAAAATCGTGTTGGAAATGGCGCAATATATGGCAAGAGGTTTTGGTACCGACCATCTGTCCATTTTCACCCCCCGGCAAAGATTTAGTTGTAGCATTAATGCAACTATTTCCACCATTTACAGCAAAAAAGAAATAAACAAATAACTGATCCTCCTTGGTTTAATTAGCTGGGTACCAAATGTTATTTTTTTTTTATTATTGGTAGTAGCGTAGGATCTAATGGCATGAGATGTGGGTACGAATTGGTGAGGGCGGTCAGCTGACCCATATATTGCGTCTTTAAACACTCATATAATCTGCTGTTTGACAAAAACTCGCTGTGACCTCACCTCCTGTCTCTGTTGCTCATAACTGTGAGTCTTACATGTGTATGTATGAAAAGCAAAATACCGCATATCCAGCAAACTGTGACAACAAAGGAGCCACGTCACAAAACCGACTACATGACAATAGCAGGCTCACGTTATTGCCTGACACCGATGAAGTAATTAAGGTGGTTTCCTTCACCACACAGCTTTCCACCGCTCAGACTGGCCTATTCAAAGCCTATAAGCACAATCAGACACAAACGCGGCGGACACCACCAAGAGATGAAATCTCTGACTCGTATAAAGACGTCATTCGCGGCACCTGAAGGCTAACTGAAACATTTTTTTTTTAATCAGGTTTGTTTGGGTTGCTATGCATTAATAAATTCACATTAGGACAAACACTGCAACGTGTACTGTTTTGTTTGTGACTGTTTATTATTATTTTTTGGGACTGCTTTTTTTTTTTTTTCTTTGTTACTGTTTTATATGAAGTGACGAGTGTTCAGTCTAAACTGTGCTTCTGTGCATTTTCATATTTAAAAACAATAAATACATTGGACATACATCGTGTCATGATGGTGAATCAATCACAGGCGCTACACCGGCAGCGCAGACGGGGGATCTTGTTCGAGGTTCTACGAGTTGCATCACGGGATTATAGCTCCAGATCAGATGTGCGTCTGCCTCTGTGAAATTTGGGGGTTTCTTTATGTGCCTGCATGGACAAAATGGCCCTTACGTGTGAGTGAGTGGGTGTCTGCAGGGTTATCTGCCCTCTTTATTGCCTGTCCAAGTTCACCCTCACCTCTTGCACCCTAACCCCCTTTAGATAGGCTTCAAGCAGCCATTAAAATAATCAAGCGGGTAGGAAAAAAGGGATGCATGGACATTTCTCCAACAGTTTGTTGTTTGGCAAACACTGGCGTCGCTGACGATGTGTTAAGAGAAAAGTGACGATTTGGCCGACAAGTGCTGACGAGCGCAGGCAGCGAGGAGAGGTTGCGCACTTGGCAATTTTCTTCTATAGCCTCTGCAGGAGGCGATACGGGCCGACTGCCAACCAGACAGAGACAGAATGAGTGTCTGCTCCTACTCAACAGCCCGATTACAAACCTTCAGAACATAAGAGATTTATTTATAGCAGCTGGAGGAGAATTTGTGTGGATGGGGAACAGGCCAGTCTGAATTAGGTCTTTTTTTTTTTTTTTTTTGCAATATAAACTCTTGAAAAAGGAATTCCGGATTGCGTACCACCCTGGTCTTAAAGGTGAAGAAGAAAATCTCCTTACAAGGCTGTCAGCAGAGGGCAGCAATGATATTCCCTGCAGCGTGGCCACAGCACTCCAATGCCTGAGCAGCAAAAGCTCCATATCATGTGCTTTAGAGTTAAAAGAGTACTTGCGTAACACCAGTTCACCTCACCATCACGATAAATGCAGCCCATACCCAGTGAAAACAGATGCTCCTCTATAAATAGGTTGGCGTTGGAACCATGCGGAATAATGCAGATTACTCAGTGCAAAAACAAGCTGGCAGCACAAACAGGGTTTTTTTTTAATGTGCCGTTTCATATATTTTCCAACAATTGATTCAGTTTAATGTGCGACATTAATGGTTTGATGATAAAAATAAGGGCTCTATCAGAAGTTTCCAAATATTTCTAAGGGAGCTGGAGGCAAAAAGAATGTGATGTAAAGTCAAAGCCGTTCAAAGCTGGGTTTTTTTCTCCTTTCACTTCTTTGTCAAAGCTGAGAAGAATTTCACTCAAAGAAAACCAAGAAAGGCTGAAGGTGCTGCAGGTGCAGAGCTAATAGAGGGAAGAGGGAGGGAGTGATTCAATGGAACCACTGCAAGGTGCTGCTGTTACACTGGCATCCTCACGCACCCAAAGCAAAAAAAAAAAAAAATCAAACTGCAACCCCCACACCCCCTCTTATGCCTATTCCACCCCCCCTCCCTTATTTTTTTCCCAATGAAAGGATAAAGCTTGTTGCTAGGCAGGCAGTGCGACAGTTGCCATGGGAACGCTTGCAGACATAGCTGGGGGGAGGTTGGAGGGGGATCGTCGGGTTAGGGTGGGGATAGGGATGGATGGCCAAAAAAGAGGGAGTGATGCAGAGGAGGAGAGACGGAGTGTGTGTTTCTGATGGGATGGATGGGGGGGGGGGGGTGTTCACAGCCAATAGGTGAGCTCCTTCTTCTCTGTCTGCCTTCCCCTCCAACAGAAGGAGACAAAGAGGTGCAAAGGAATTGGGATCAATATATAGTTCTGAAACATGGGGTTGCCCTTTTGATTATAAGGCATTTAAAGTGTAAAACACACCTTAGAGGTGAAAACAAGAGTGACTCATATAGGTTACCAATAAAAAAAGACTAAAATCTAATGAATATGTGATAATCAAAGCACACAAATATATAACGGGCAAATGTTTTGGTTTTTTTTTTTTTTCAGAGAGAATTTTGTCATTTAAATATGTTTTCAAAAATGTATTTTGGGCAGCTTTTGGAACTGTATTTACTTGCACTTTTATGATCGCCACTAGTGCAGCTATTTTAAAAGAAGGTGTTTGTGAAGACATATGGAGTCGAAGATACCTTCCAACACCTCCACTCAAGCACTATCTTCTGATTTGTATTACCTCTGTGGATTATTCCATTTGTTATACACCCTCCACCCTGCTGCTGTCTGAGGTGGGACGCATGGAAATACTTCCATGCTGCTGACATATTTCCATCGACAAGACTCAAAAGTGGATGACCGATAAATCGTTGTGACGGAAAGCAACACCGCTGTGCTTCTTTAATTCCTTTGGTTGCGTGGCGGCAGCTTGAAGATCCTGAACAATCAGTGAGCAGATTGGTCTCATGCTGCACATTTGTTAACCCCTCCAGGAGGGAGACTCTTTCTCTGATTCAATCTGCGTCGTGCCACTGTGAGGGATAACTACGAAAAAGCCCAACCCAGAGGATAGAGTTTAAGACACAGAAGAGTAAGCTTTACAAAAACTGCGCCTGCTCTTTGTGGAAGCCACTTCCAGCACCAGCAGCACGAAACACAATTCTACTGGTGCTTAGATTTGACGCAAACTGAAGCTGGTCTCTCAATAGTACTCTGCTAAAGTATTCACACCCCTCAAACCTTCCTATGTTTTTGCCCAATTAAATCCACAAACTTCACTGTATGTATTTTTAGTTGTATGTTGAATCATTCATGATTTTCCGCGTTGTTCGTGTTAAAATGTGACATGCATGTGTAAACAAACCCTTCTGGAATCAATCTCTACCAGGTTTGCAAACAGACACTGAAAATGTTAGTCGTCCTTCATCGGGCTTTGACTAGACCATTCTGATGCATGAGTGTCAGTCTATGGTTGGACATTATTAGGACGACACTGCAATGCCATTGTTGAATAACTTGATGCATGTCGACCGGAACTAACCCATGTTTTCCTCTCTAAACTCCTTGTTTTTCATCATCGTCATGTCTTCTCTAATCTCCCTGAGATTTAGGGTTTTGAGAAGTAAGATCAAGATCAGGGGAGGAGAAAAGAACAGTGAAAGTCCATCCAAAGGGCCAAATACACTGGTGGCAAGCAGGGTTTTAATCCCACCCTCGCCTATCGAATGTTGGATCCAAGCTGTATTTACTGCATTTTGAATTAAGTTCAAAGCTCTGATATGAACAAGTTCTCGTTCACTTTCAAAATGCTAAATGATGTCAGAATGAGCTTCAAGTTCTCGACTTAAAAAACAGCATCGTTCCCTTCAAGGTTCTCTAAAATCTAAGCTCCACCCGTGAACGCATTCATTCAAACCTGTTCATGCACAACGTTGACACACGGATGCGTGGATTCCAACTACGACTGCAACTTCTTGTATTGTGCAACTGTTTCCTAATCCTAAACCATACCATATTAACCCTTGCTCTGTGTTTACAGTCATTGTTCTTATGGAGGGTGAACCTCCACCCCAATATCAAATCTTACAAAGGCTCTACAAAGCGTTTTTGCCAACATTGTTCCAACCATTTTCCAATATCTCCTTTGACCAGCTTCCATGATCTGGGTGACGAAAAGCATTCCCACAGCACGATGCTGCTTCCGCCGTGTTTTAATGTGAAGAGAATGTTTTCACGCTGATGTGCAGCGCTAGTTTTCCTCTACTCTATCAGGATATATGAAGCGCAATTTGTCCTATGAACACATTCCCCCACCTGTGTAGTGGAACTTTACAGCTCCTCCAGAGGGACCATGAGCCTCTAGGTCTCCAGGTGCATTTAATCTCATAGTAGAACAATGTAGGGTGAAGGTGAGTCTGGAAAATAATAGGTCATGTTGGATACATGTCCTAGTCCCTTCATGTTGTGGCGGTGTAAGTCTGGATCTTGATACAGGGGATCCTGGTTCTAATCCCGGTTGTGTCAGGAAGGGCATTTGGCCCAAAAACAAGTCTGCGTGCCAGTTGTAATGTCTTTTTAGGGAGCAGTCAAAAAGGTCAAATTTAACCTGCTTCCTAAAAAACTTTAGGTTGTCAATTTCAGTTGAGTTAGAAAATAATCTAGATTTTTGTGTGACTTTGTGCGATATGTTACTTCAAAACATCAACTAAAAACTAAGGGCAAATCAAGATCATTTAGCACATTAAATACAGCAAAACAATTTGGGAAGAAAGAGAAAGAAATAAACAATTTGGGAAGCTTTTTGAACTTGAAAAGGAGTCTTATGTCTTCGCCGTTCCATTCGTTTTATTTGCTGCATCAGTAGAAGTGTCCAACCAGACCCTCAGCATGATGCTGCAACCACCGTGCTTGACAGCAGAACTCATGGCCTTGGTAAAAAGTGAAAGGGTAACCGGGTCCTGATTGTACTTTGTTAGAATTACACAAAATGTATTTTGTTAGTTCTTACACCTGACTTTATACACCATGGAAACCATTGTGATTTATGTAAACCTGTGACTTTAAGAGTGGGAGCCCATCCTCTTTATTTCTTCTTTGGGGGTATTTTTGTTGTTAAATTGTTCGTGATGTTATCCAGCAGGAGAGGTGGGTCCTGCTTATTTTTTTTAATCAAAGCACATCCAGTTTATTTATAGATTTAGGGGGAAGTCCATAACACAGGCTGTCTGTTTATTGTTCTTGTCAGGTATGTCAAGTGTATAGAAGTGTGTTTTTGTTCATATTAAAAGATGTGTGACATGGCCGCCGCCCTTTTGTGATCTTGTCCAGGACTTGGAGCGGGCAGTCCGTTGTCTGTTTATTGTTCTTGTCAGAATAAACGAAGAAACAGTCCATCTCCAAAGAGAAACTGTGTCGCGGCAAATCCTTCCTTCCTAATCAGCACAACGCAGATCAGAACCGGTTACAAAAGCAAAAGTATTTCCCCAGCACAAAGAGATTGGGACTATGCTGCGCCATGGCAGAAGGTTATGTGGTCTGATGTGTCCAAATGTACCCAGTTCCAGAGATTGAGCCATCGGGGTACACAGATATGCACATGAAGGGATGCACCCATCACACCTGGAACCAGGCACTGAAGCCTGTGGGACCAGTTTTGTGTCTTGGCTCAGCAACACTATGAGTCAACTCAGTTGACTATCTGAATATACTGAAGGACCAGGTTATTCCATCAGTGAATTTCCTCTTCCCTAGTGGGTATGTTCCAAAATGACAGTGACAGGATTCATCAGTCTCAAATTGAGCAAGAGTTGTAAAAGAAGCATGAGAGATCATTTTCCCATGTGGATTGGCCACCACAGAGTCTAGACCCCAAGCCCATTGAGAATCCGCGAGGAGATGCCAGTGGACTTTTCCATCATCTCTTCAAGATCTTGCCAAAAATATTATGGCAACTCTGAATAGACATGAATGTGACATTGCAGAAACTTACTTACAATGGCGCAATCAATGCCTGCTGTCAAGGAAGCTAAAACGTGTTTGGTTTGTTTGGTTTTGGAATGAATACAGGAGGATAACAATAACCCTCTGGAATGGACTCCATCCTATGGAAAATCCTTAAAAGCCTGCTCCAAGAAAGGAAACCAGCCAAAATGAAGTTGAGCTCCACCAATTCTGTCCAAAGGAGAGGTCGAAAATCCAGCCAGAATTATGCATGGGCCCTGCTGATGGCTAACAATGAGTGTGTGGTTTCTTTGCAAACCACACACTCATTAGACATTTATTGCTATGGTGCTATGTGGATGAAATCAAATTATGCGCAACCGACTGTTATCTTTAATAACTATTTACGTGGTGTAGAGTAGTTTCCTGTTGGTGCAGTTAGTAGCACCGTGGCGTTGCAGAAAGAAGGTCCAGGGTTTGAATCCGCCACTGTTTCTACTTAGAGTTTGCATATTTTCCCAAACCGTGTGTTCTCCTGGGTACTTCTGCCCACAGGCCATCAACATGACTACTAGCTTAAGGGGTTACTCTAAACTGATCTCAGGTATTAATGGGTGTGTCCATGATGGTCCTGTGTGTCTCTGTAGTCCCTGTGATGAACTGAAGACGTGTCCTGGAGAAAGGCACCAATACCACCCATGCATTAATTACCAGTCTGTGTTCTTTGTTCGAGCCTTGCTGCAATGTAGATGCTTCCACTTTGTGCTGCATTTTTTGAATGTCTGCTAACCTTGTTAGCGGTTTCACAGACCTTGATCTGACTGAGGCTGGCTCGGAGCCTGGCCAGTCCCTCGTCGGGGCCCTGTCCCCGCCCCCTCCTCCGCTCCCTGCAGCTCTTCTCCTGCAACAGGATTCGAAGGCGAAAGAGGAGAGGGGAGGGAGGCAGAGCCAAGAGAGAAACAAAAAAAAACGTGACTAGGCACCCAAAGCCTCCTGTTATGCAACAACTGACCTACTAACATACATTAGAGAGACGCGGCAGCGAAGAGGAGAGAGCGAAAGGAGGAAATAAAGAGAGGAAAATAAAGAGAGGGAGGGCGGGAGGAATCGAGCACGATCATGACGGGTGGAGCGCACCAAAACAAGGCTCTGTGCTCTCACATCTGTCGCCGCTGACAGAGGAGAGAGCTGGTGGTGTTTTGGAAGCGTGAGCGACTTTGAGGGAGGCGCAGAGCACCGGAGACCGATGGGAAAGGCGCATTGTTGGACAAGAAAACTGTGCGCGCCCCTGTGGGATTTTACGCATAATTTTGAAGGTAAGAATTCGCCGGACATCTGACCTCCCGCTGCCCGGTGTGCGGGGCGGGTGCGTCTCCGCTCTCTTTCCCTGCAGCGTGAGGGGTTGGTTTTGGTGCCACCCGGGCGCGCCTGCCTCAATGTCAAGGCGAGGCTGCTTCCAGCTCACTCAGCCTCCGCGGGGCTGCATGGGAAGGCAGCACAGGAGGTGTGGAAGCCTGAGTTCAATGGTTAGGGGGTAGTGGTGGGGGGAGGGACCTTATACACTGCTGTTAAGTTACAACATAACTAAGGATGTCGGTGTCTTTCATCAGGCTTAAGGTCACCCTAAATCCATGTGGAACTACGATACACTGATAAAAACTGATTCAATTAAATGGACAGAACGGCTGTAACAATTTGCATAATTTTTTAAGAGCTTATAGGCGCTTCAAAATGTGCTACATTATCAAGCATTTTTTTCTAAATGCACTCACTCACCTAAATGCGTTAAATTATTGAATACTTTTTCGCGACTGGTTTGTCCAAAAAGAATAAAAAAAATATAGAAAAAAATAATTATTTAAATAATTGCTGAAATAGCAATAAATGCTATTCACATCTATTTGTGCAAGGTTCCACGCATGGAGGCGATTTTGACCTTAGCATTGAAGCGGGCAGCAGCCGAAGCTGGATGTCAAGCATGCGCTCATGCTCCAACATGCAAACCTTTTCCACCACGGTCGCTTCTCAACTTTTACCGAGTTCCGATGGAAGAAACATGATGGATGAAAATCGCGGATGGTCTTCACTTGAATTTAAATGGAAATATTGAGGTAGGGGTATGTCATCAAAATAAAGTAGCCGCTGTTGCTGTAGTTTAAATCACGATCAAACACCGCATTTGACTGGGACATTAATAAGTTTAATGGCTAAAATCTAATCTAACATCCCAAATTCACTTTTAAAGTGTGGTGCAGGGAGTCCAGCTTGCTAACAAGCTGGAGTTTAACACTAGTACTCATGCTCAAAATGCTTGCTCCAGTACAGAAGACAACGATCAGCTAGACTCTCTGCATTTTTTTAACTTTTACCTTACATATAAGGCAACCCCTATAAACACAGCGCCCTGGTCTGTTTATATGGGCAAAGCTAAACCTGTCCGATTTGTGACCAAAATAAAGTTTCTTGATTTGTAGTGCCTAACGTTTAAATCATTTCAGTGGCTTGTATCTGCTTATGACCCTCCCAAGATGCATTTAATAGTGTCCAGAACTTTTCTCGGTTTTCTAATAGCAGCTATTTCTGTCCTGTTATGAATTATTTACCGGCCACATAAATAGAATCGTTACTGCCACCGAGGCTCTGAGCCCTGGCTTGTACTGGATGTCCACCAGCTTTGTTTTAGGTTAGTAGGCTAGCTCATGTGGACGAGAAGGGAGGGGGGAAAATCCCATGCAGGCTCAGAGGACACACTTCTCTCCGTCACGTGTAGCAGCTCTCTGTAAAGGTTACAGCGGCTGCGTTTTAACCCTTTAGCGCGCAGGCGGCGCTCGGTGCGACGAGGGCGCGTTACCGTGGCGTGATCTTTGAACGTTTGGAGCGTGGCTGTTTCTTTTTCTCTTGGTGTTCTTGTTTACAACTGACCCTTGGACTTACGGGAGACACGCGCGGACAGCCGGCACGCTGCGGATGAAGAAGGGTGAGGTCCTGCGTGGGTTGGAGAACATCTGGATCAAATGTTGGGTCAGAAGAGGTGCGGGTCCTTTTTCTATCTCTAATGGGGCTTCTACTTTAGCAGTGTTCTACTGGAGCTTACAGAAGAGCCGCGTGGTTTTCTGTTGTTGTAGGGTTTTTTTTTCAGTTTCTTTTTTCTTTTTTTTCTTTTTTTGAGGACGTGGATGAATTTCACGGCACAGTTGGAATCGCCTCGCTTGACTGAGGATCCGATTAAATATGCATGGACACGATTTGTCAGGCAGTGCAACAAAGGAGGCGTGCGGGGTGACATATTGTTCGCAAGGTGTTGCTGGCTCTACCAGATTTGTTTATGTTTTTATTGTGGGTTTTTTTTTTTGCGCCTTCTTGTCCAAAGGCGGATCTGAACACACAAGCACCCCGAACTTACACCCACAACAACCGCGTTAAAGGCTGTTGATTTGTTGCGTCATGAGGTGCAGGCACTGCGCGCATGGTATAGGATAGGATCGGAATGATATGATAGTTGGGAACACACCTCGGATATTCGATTTCTACACGGGCTTTACAGACCTATTGTATTACTCCCCACGTGGGTATTATTGTAGGATATAGCCCTCTTGTTGCTGTTCAGGATTCCATGGGTCAAGTCAAGTTCAAATGGATATAAATCATTTATTTTAGATTGCATTAACACCTTAGATTGGACAAAAGGTATCGTAGGTTTGGTTTTGAAAGTGACCTCTCTTCGGCGCAACCCATGACTTTTACGCGCCGTGAATTTCCACCTCTGTGCGCCACGCTGTAGGAAACATAGGTAGTGGGTTGCATAATAAATGAATTAAATAATGAAAATGGATTAGAGAATGGGGGAGGTTATGCAATCTGCGGAAACCCATAGACTGCGCTATACGCAGCGCGGCGCTCTGCGGCGGACCTGGCCGCTGCCAATTGGTCGGCGTGCGGATCGGGTCTCTCTCTGTGCCATCTATGAATGTAGGTCACAGCAGTCCCGCGGGAGGGGCGGGGAGCAGAGGAGGCGCGCAACCGCAAGCTGACTGGAAAGGCAGAATCAGTACCCCACCAAAATAAATCCCAGCCATAACAAAGAAACGGGGCAGTCATGCAGAAGCAGGAAAGTGGAGCATCAACTGAACAAATAAATGTCATTTCTAGGTGTAGCCCCGTGCAATTTTAATAACAAAGTATAGCAAAAACAAACTCCTGTGAAAGAGAGATAGTCATTTGAGAACACCAGAACAAAGAACTGAGATTTAAAGGGACAGCTCCGAATATTTTAAGTCATATTTCATACCTCCTCACCTGCAGTAGATAACTCACATAAATCCAGATGGTTCTGGAAGATAAAGGTCATGGCTAATCCAAGGGACCAGGACCAAAGCTAACTTCTACTATTGTTAAGCAACTCTTGGCCAACAAAAACTTCATAGTTATTTATGCATTTTAGGAACTTATTAACCATTGTCATATTTTTATTAGGTAGGCTAGTTATTATAAGTGCTTATAAGAAGGTGGTGCTTCACCTATGAGCTTTCTTTGAGACAAAACGTACTGAGAACAATGTTGTAAAGTGTATTCAGAGTAACTGACAACTGAAGAGTGTGGCAGTTTAAAAAGATTTAAAAAAACAGCATTTCCTAAATGCAATGTAATACTTTTGCATACACCTCCTGACATATCCTACTTAGAATTAGTTTTTTGATAGACAACGTTGTCGTGTGTGTAAACCTGAAATTGCGGTTAAAAAAGGGAAGGTGAAAAGAAAAGATCTCCATCTAAAGACATCTATGGTAGGTCTAAAAAATATGTGTGTTTAAAAAATTGTGGTTAAAAAGGGGGTATTGATAGATCAAATGGGCTAACCTCGTCTGACTTTTAACCTCTATGTGCAAGCTAAATTTTCATGGGACATATATTGGGCTAAAAAAAATCATGGCAAGGACTGTCTGATCCTAAAAAGCCATTCAAAAGCTGTTTGTGGACATGCCGTGCTTGGCAGGGTACATTGACTGGAAGTGTTTTACAAGTTGTGTTTCATTCAGGAAGATCATTAGTGGGACACCGCCTCTGGGCTCAGGTTCTTATTTAAATACACATAGGCTTCTCTGTAAATAAACACCAAATGCAAAAAAAAATAGGATTAAAGGTTGATTAAAATAGCATTTTTCTAAGCCACTATGAAAGGTTTGAGGGTGTCATTGTTGTCTTTGATCTTGGCACCTCTTGGACTAGCGATTAGCGTCGGCCTCAGGCACCAACTAATCTGGATTTATACTAATTGAAGACATCGTGGCAGTTATCTGCTGCACTTTAAAAATTAAAGGGATAGTGTGGAGCTGTTAATTAGGTGTGTAAAGTCATTATCTGCAATAGTTCCCTCACCTGTGGTAAAATGTCATATCACAGTCAACCAGGAAACGTTTCTGAAAATGCACTATATTATCAGATACTAAACTTCCATGCTTTCATACGGTACTGTTAAGTTTATCAAACTACTACAAGACTTGGAAAAACCCAGGAACACATCTACTGAGTTGAGCAAATGACGTTCATATGCAAAATCCAAACGTCTACTCCACTCTCTGCGTATTCAGATCGGCCTGATGAATCACAGCTGAGGAAGTGGATGGATACAGCCTTTTACCAGCATAATTTAAGGATGAACGTTTTCAGTTTTAGGTTACTTACAATGTTAAAGTTGACTCAAACGAGCTGATTAGCTGTTATCTTTCCACTGGTCTAAGGATGTCACCGCAATATGACGTCTACTACAGACAAGCTAACTGTTACTGATAACAACTTCCCAGAATATCACCTTAAAATATCTCAATTATGCTTTTAATTAAAGTTGCGTGTAAGTGTGTGTCTACCTTTGCTAAATAAAACTATGAGATGAGAGGTTATAGTCGGGAGCGCTGCACAGTTTTGATCCTGTTCTACTTTTTTGGCCTGTGGGCTTTCTTGGAGTTTCCTGGCACATGGAGAGTGATGAAAGATGAGGGCCTGGCTTTGTTATCGTTCTGTGGTTTGGAGCCAACAGAAAGGCAAATTACAGCATTTAGTAGGCCAGGAGAGCACATGTGACTGGTGCACCACATGGACTGACTCACCCTGCTTTTCTTTTTTTTTTTCCCTTTTGAGAAAGAGATGATACGGCTCATGTTTGTGGATAGGACTCTGCCTCGCCTTGTTGGTCTGCTGCCCAGACCTTTACTCCCCACCCCCCTTCCTATTTTCATCATCTCCTTGACGTCTTTTCCTCTGTAAAACTAACTTAGGCTCCCGTAGTTAGATATCAGGCCTCCTTTTTCCATGACCTCTAACCCAGAATGTGCCCTATATTTAATTTGCCCTGCTATAAGTAGGATGTGGGGTCCCACACTCTGAAGGAAGTGCCCCCCTTTTATTCTTTACGCCAGACGTGTCCTCAATTTCTTAAAAAACCTCAGTGAAACACGTGTAGGAGTTTTCAAACAAGTGTTTCCAAGGCACATTGCCCCAATTGGACTCCTTGCAGTGTGGGCACTGCGGTCGTGTGAGGGAGTTCAACTCCGGATTCTTTTCCTGTGCTGTCATTTCCAGAATGCCACAGAAACCAAGCAATGACATATGAAGTATTTATGATAAAGGAAAGACTAATCCAGGTCAAGGGAACACGTGTGAGGGAAATAAATAGGGTACAGAGCAGGATTACTGCGTCAATGCCTGTAGTTGCATACTGGGTCTGGAAAACTACTCTTTAGGGCGTGTTCTCGTTCACCCGGCTGAGGCCTCAGGCTTCCACAGGTTAGTTAATGGCACATTCATGAGAGAAATATTTGATTTGCATCTATTCACATGATTAGATAAAGTGTGAGAAAAAAAAGAATGAGGCGGTAAAAAAACAATTGGTTTCTTACACCTAAGGTCAATTATGTGTTTGCTCTTGCTGAGGACAGATATGGGACATACGCACTCTCTGACGTCAGTTAACCCTCAGTTTCTTTATAAATTCTCAAGGCGAGCACGTGAAGTCGCTCTTTTAAAGGAAAAGGAAAAAAAAAATGTGTGGCACGATTGGCTGTGCCCGCTGTTTCCCCATTTTTTTTGTTGCTATGGGCGACAAATTCCTTGTAATGATGCAATAGCGACAGTGTTGCAACTGCTGCTGGTTCTCCCCCTACCAGGCAACAGCATAATCTCTTTGTTTTAACTCGCCCTCCTAAGTTCCTCCTGCTCCTTTTGTTTCCTCTCCACTTGCTTTCATCTTTGCCGATATTCACAAAATGCTCCAATTCGCCACACTTCCTTCTTCTTTGTTGCCTCTCTTATTTATTTATTCTTTAGGAGTTCTTCTTTTTCTGTCTCCGCCACTCGGCTGACCTATATTCCAGCGAAAAACACAGTAGCGAAAGCCATGCTCTTGTTTACGGAGTGCGGCTCGTCCTCAGTTTCTGGGTCAGTGGAACATGCCGCTTAAAAAGCCTCCATCCCCTCCTCTCTCCCTCGTGCCTCAAAGGCACATGTCAGACGTTCACGAGGACCACCTGAAACGGTTAACTCAAAGAAAGCCTTTTGCAGGATGAGCGGGCAAGGAGATAATATGTATGAATAAGATCCAGCTATGCTGTATTTAATGAGAAGATAAATGTTTAGAAAGTACAACTCAGGAACTGTGGTGCCACACAAAAGCCAGGTGTCTGCCTAGGCATCAAAAAGCTTTTTCTATTCCCACAATCAAGCTGCAATACTTCCACATTTGTGAATATTCCTATGTTGAACTGGCCACATATCTGAGTGCAGAAAGAGACTTTATACTACTACTACTGCTTTTCTTTTTCTTTTCTTTTTTGTATATCTGCGTAATTTTGCTCAACTCTATAAGTTAAGAAAAAAGATAATTGACTTTATTTTAACATAGATCTTCCTTACAGTCATTTATTTCTTTGTAAGAAGCCCAACTTCTTCCTACATCGCGAACCAGGTGAGATGCGGTTAGTTTACAAATATATGTGGCTGAATCCGAGGAGAGCATGCGTAACAAATATGTAATCCTAATATGTTTCTCTGAAGTATAGCAAGACGGTATTAGGAAAACATGAGATCATGACATTGTTGTTTGACATTGCAACTATGAGCTCAGTGAGAATTAACCAGCTTTTTCCCCTCACATATTCCTTCGCTTTAACTGATCACAATACCCCCACGCCTTTCTTTGACCTTAATCCTTTCAGACACTCATATCCATGTCAGGCGAGGGCAGCCAGGGCAGTGAAAGACCACCCAGCATGAACGCAGAATAAAAATGACCAAATATTGTATCCAAGTAGTCCCTTGTGATTGCGAACACATTGAGACGACGGTGATTTCATGAATTGTGCAGCTTTGCCCCTAAAGAGCTATGAGGAGTTAGAGGTTTGTGGTATATCATACCAGGTTAGGAGGACTGGGCCTTTATTGTATCGGTTTATCATTATTGTGAAAAGTCTCTTAATGTTAAGATTTTGGGTTTATCTTGACAACGATAAATTCCAACTAGTGTCTAAAAAAAAAAAAAAATGCCCGTATTGGCAGGATCCTCCCCCCCCCTCCCACTGTTGGTTTATTGAGAGCATCAATAAATTCAAAGATAGAATTAAATGCAGTTACTGTGTGCAGCTTGGTAATACAGATCACACATCTAACTAGAGTCTTGATGAATCATGTTTAAAATATTGCTTTAATATGTGTTACATTTTTATGTTTTTTAAGGACATTATTTGTGCTTATTGGGCAATAATTGACATTATTGACAGTCACACCCACGTAGTTACCTGAAAAAGACTGCAGGAGGCTGTGTCATGCTTTTCAGGTGTCTGACCCACATGCAGGGACACTCAGGAGAACAAGTCAGAGTTCCAACAGTTTATTCTTTAGGGCAAACAATTAATCCGCCGAGATCAGAAAACGCAGGGGCTCGGGAGACGGCTGGGAGCGAAGGAACGTCTGGTTCACAGGAGGCGATGGGGAATCGGACCTTTGAAACGAGAGGAAACGGTTAGATCCGGACAATGGGTTCGTGAAGCGAATCCACCGGTGCGCTCTTACCAAGATCAGCTGAGACTTAGCCAAGGGGAGTGGTCTACGGGCTCTACGGGCGTTCGGAGCACAGAGGACGAGAAGGCAGGTTGGCGTGCCGGGCGAGAGTGGGTCGGGTCCAGCTGACGGAACTCGGAGGAATCCTGGACCGACTGCCAGCTGTGATCGGAGGGAAGGATCTGGAGCGATCAGGCGACGGGTGCTTGAGCTTCGAAAGCGTTTAGGACGGGATCCAGGGCTTGAGGTAACACTAGGTTAACACTCTGGCAGTGTTGTGCTGGCAGCCATCCGCTTAAATAGTCCAACCCAGCGCCGCTTAGGGCCGAACACCTGCCACAGCACGCCTCCTTGCTCATCAAGGCCACCTGTGAGGGGAAAAGGATAGCACCCTAATCGGGCATGCCCGCAGAACCCTGACACCACCCCCCCCTCAACGGTCGCCACCCGGCGGCCTAGAGGAGGAGGAGGGACGAGAGGACCAGAAGTTGGAGATGAGGGAAGGATCGGAGATGGAAGATCCAGACACCCAGGACCGGTCCTCGGGACCGCAGCCCTCCCAGTGGACGAGGTACTGCCAGCCACGACCTCGACGACGGGAGTCCACGATCCGTCGAACCTGGCGTCCGACACGATCTGGCGGGGGAGGAGGGGGTTCGGTGAGGGGGCACAAGGGACTGGAGTGGACTGGCTTGAGCTGGGAGACGTGGAAGGTCGGGTGAATACGGGAACGTGGGGACAGACGAAGGCGGACGGCAGAGGGGCTAACGATTGAGTCGATGACATAGGGACCAGTGAAGCGGGGGGCCAGTTTTCGGGAGGTGGATCTGTGAGGTAGGTCCTTGGAGGAAAGCCAGACCCGCTGACCGGGACGGTAATGGGGGGCTGGTACACGTCGCCGGTCAGCAAATCGGCGAATCTGTTCAGTGGAGCGTCGGAGGGAGTGAATGGTCTGGTCCCAAACCTGCTGGCATCGTCGAATGTGGTGGGCTACAGACGTGACTGTGATCTGTTTCTCGTCTGCGGGGAACAGTGGGGGCTGGTATCCCAGCGAGGCTTCAAAGGGGGAGTGGTTTGTGGAGGTGGAGACGAGAGAGTTGTGGGCGTATTCAACCCAAGGGAGGAAGGTGCTCCAATCTGTGGGATTGGTAGAAGTGAGACAGCGCAGGGAGGACTCAAGTTCCTGATTCAGGCGCTCAGTTTGCCCGTTAGACTGCGGGTGATAACCAGAGGAGAGAGCGCACTTGGCGCCGAGAGCGGTGGAGAACTCCTTCCAGACACGGGAGGTGAACTGGGGGCCGCGGTCTGAAAGGATCTCTTTGGGGATGCCATGGAGACGAAACACATGTCGAACCAGAAGCTGAGCGGTCTGAAAGGCTGAAGGGAGCTTCCGCAGGGGAACCAGGTGGCAAGCCTTAGAAAAACGATCTACAATCGTCAGGATGGTGGTCATACCTCGGGAGGAGGGAAGACCGGTGACGAAGTCTAAGGCGATGTGTGACCAGGGGCGCTGGGGAAGGGGAAGTGGCTGGAGAAGGCCAGCAGGGGGGCGGTTCGAGGATTTATTTTGGGCGCAAGTGGGACAGGCGAGGGTGTACTCACGAACATCCTTGTACAGGGACGGCCACCAGAAATGCCGGGTGATCAAGGTGGAGGTTCTTCTCGAGCCGGGGTGAGCAAAAAGCTTAGTAGAGTGGAACCAATGGAGAACTTGGGGACGAACGGAGCTGGGAACATAGGTCTTGCCAGGGGGTCCATTTCCAGGGTCAGGTTCGGCCTGTGCAGCTTGGGAGATCAGGTCTTCTATTTCCCAATGGAGGGAACCGACTGTGCAGGAAGGAGGGAGGATGGGTGCAGGTTCCTTGGGTAACTCCTCGGGAGAAAACATGCGAGACAGGGCGTCAGGTTTAATGTTCTTAGAACCGGGGCGATAGGAAATTGAGAGGTTAAACCGCGAGAAGAACAGGGACCAACGGGCTTGTCTCGAGTTCAGGCGTTTTGCTGCTTGTAGATAGGCCAGGTTTTTATGGTCGGTCCAGATCTGGACAGGTTGCTCGGTTCCCTCCAACCAATGCCTCCATTCTTCTAAGGCTAATTTTATAGCCAGCAGCTCCCTGTCACCAACATCATAATTGCGTTCAGCAGGAGTTAAACGTCGGGAAAAATAGGCGCAAGGATGTAGTTTTTGGTCTGAAGAGCGTTGAGAGAGGACAGCTCCTACCCCGGAGTCTGAGGCGTCGATCTCTAGAGTAAACTGTTTGGATGGGTCTGGGTGCACTAGGATGGGAGCTTGGGAGAAACGTTGTTTCAGTTCCAGGAAGGCGGAGTCGGCTTTGGGGTTCCAGGCGAAGACGGTCTTGGTTGAGGTTAAAGCGTGCAGGGGAGCAGCGATCATGCTGTAGTTCCTGACGAACCGTCGGTAAAAGTTGGCAAATCCAAGGAACCGTTGTAGCTGCTTTCGGGAGTCAGGCACAGGCCAGTTAAGGACGGCCTTGATCTTCTCCGGGTCCGAGCGGACCCGCCCACTCTCGAGAATGAGGCCTAGGAATGTTACAGAGGGTCGGTGGAATTCGCACTTCTCGGGTTTAACAAACAGTTTATTCTCCAATAGGCGCTGGAGGACAAGGCGTACATGAACTTGGTGTTCTGCGAGGGTCTTTGAGTAGATTAAGATGTCGTCTAAATATACAAAGATGAAGACATTTAGAAAGTCCCTGAGGACGTCGTTGACAAGGGCCTGAAAGACTGAGGGTGCGTTACAGAGACCAAAAGGCATTACTAAATATTCAAAATGGCCCATGGGAGTCTTAAAAGCTGTTTTCCATTCATCCCCTTGGCGAATTCTCACGAGGTGATACGCATTACGCAGATCTAACTTAGAGAAAACGGTTGCGTCATGGACCGGCTCGAGGGCTGAAGAAATGAGAGGGAGCGGATATTTATTTTTGACCGTAATTTGGTTTAAGCCGCGGTAATCAATACATGGGCGGAGAGACCCATCCTTCTTCCCCACGAAAAAGAACCCAGCACCCAAAGGGGAGGAGGAGGGACGGATGATTCCGGTGGCCAGTGACTCATTAATGTAATCTTCAAGCGCCTGTCTTTCAGCCCGAGAGATGTTATATAAGCGGCTGGAGGGTAAAGGAGCACCGGGCAGCAGATCGATTGCGCAATCATATGGTCGATGGGGTGGGAGCGACTTTGCTTTGCTTTTGCTAAACACCGCCTTTAGATCCCAATATAATTTGGGAACTAAACTGAGGTCTACTGGGTCCTCATTAAGAGGATCCTCTGGGATGGGCCCAGCAGACACAGCGGACTGGAGGCAATGGGAGTGACAGTTTGTTGACCAGGACTCGACCCTGCGTTCAGCCCAATTTAAGTGGGGGTTGTGTTGAAGTAACCAGGGGAACCCGAGAACTATGGAAGCATGTCTAATAGGAAACACATAGAAGGTAAGAACCTCCCTATGGTTTCCCGAGACCACTAATTCAAAAGGTTTAGTCCGATGGGTCACCCTAGGGAGGCTTCCCCCATCTAGAGCGGAAACCAGGAGCGGAGACGGAAGGAGTTCTAACTCTATCTTCGCCTGCCGGACGAGCGTGGGATCGATAAGGTTAAAATCGCAACCGGAATCGACCAAGGCTGAAATCGGGAAATTAATGTGGGCTGAAATAATTGCTGCAGGCAAACAAAGTCGCGTGGATAAAGACGTAGGAGAATTTTTTGGGTCCGCCGGCTTCCCCACTAAAGACGGCGGACCTGGTCTTTTGGACGCTCGGGGCATGATGCAATATAATGATCCGGGGATGCACAATAAATGCACAAGTTCTGCTCTCGGCGCTGACTGCGCTCCTCGAGAGAGAGTCGTACCCGGCCAATTTGCATAGGTTCAGGCGGAGGCAGAGCAGGGACAGCGGGTTGGGCTGGAGTTAACGCGAGGGGCGGAGCTGGCGCGCGCGGTGTGAATCTGTCAAAGCGGGTCCGCCTCCTGCTCCTGAGACGAATGTCTAGTCGCGTTGTCAAGGCGATGAGTTCTTCAAGGGATTCCGGCTCTTGTACGCGTGCCAGCTCGTCTTTAAGAGATTCGTCTAACGCTTGGAAGAAGGCAGCCTTGAGAGCGCGCGACTCCCAGCCCGCTGCGGCGGCGAGGGTGCGGAACTCTAAAGCAAAGTCCGAGACTGGACGCCCGCGTTGTTTAACGGCCCACAGGCGACGGGACAGCTCCGCCGGCTCAATATTGGCCGCAAAAACGGTCTTAAACTCCTGCACAAAAGTCGCAAAAGTCTGGCCGTACTGCTGGCAATTTGGAAAGCGGGCTTCAGCCCACCTGAGGGCTCTCCCGGTCAGTAGACCAAGGATAAAAGAAATCTTTGCATCGTCGTGCAGAAAAGCGTGCGGGGATCGGTTGAAAACTAAAGAGCATTGAAAAAGGAAACCACCGCAATCTCCTCCCTCACCGGAGAACCTCTCCGGGCTGGGGAGGGAAACGTCGCGAGGAGGGGGGCCTTGTGCGGTCTCGGGAGCCGGTGCTGGAGAAGCCGGCGCCGGAGGGGCAGGCGGTGGATTCTGGAGCGCATGGGTTAGGTGACCAAGCTGTGCGGCCAGCTCCTGAACCTGCGCCTGCAAAGCGCGCATGGCTGAGCCCTGATTTTGAAGCTGCTCCTGTTGGTCTGCGAGCGCTCTCGAGAGTGTTCCCGCTGGATCTTCCTGGCCAGAGTGTTCTGTCATGCTTTTCAGGTGTCTGACCCACATGCAGGGACACTCAGGAGAACAAGTCAGAGTTCCAACAGTTTATTCTTTAGGGCAAACAATTAATCCGCCGAGATCAGAAAACGCAGGGGCTCGGGAGACGGCTGGGAGCGAAGGAACGTCTGGTTCACAGGAGGCGATGGGGAATCGGACCTTTGAAACGAGAGGAAACGGTTAGATCCGGACAATGGGTTCGTGAAGCGAATCCACCGGTGCGCTCTTACCAAGATCAGCTGAGACTTAGCCAAGGGGAGTGGTCTACGGGCTCTACGGGCGTTCGGAGCACAGAGGACGAGAAGGCAGGTTGGCGTGCCGGGCGAGAGTGGGTCGGGTCCAGCTGACGGAACTCGGAGGAATCCTGGACCGACTGCCAGCTGTGATCGGAGGGAAGGATCTGGAGCGATCAGGCGACGGGTGCTTGAGCTTCGAAAGCGTTTAGGACGGGATCCAGGGCTTGAGGTAACACTAGGTTAACACTCTGGCAGTGTTGTGCTGGCAGCCATCCGCTTAAATAGTCCAACCCAGCGCCGCTTAGGGCCGAACACCTGCCACAGCACGCCTCCTTGCTCATCAAGGCCACCTGTGAGGGGAAAAGGATAGCACCCTAATCGGGCATGCCCGCAGAACCCTGACAGGCTGTAAATAGTCTTTTTTTTAATGTTTTGAGCCCAGTGTTTAAAGATGGTTGTTTTAAGTTTGTCCCCCTGTTGTGTCTATGTTGTGTTCTGTTATTTAGAATTGAAATAGGAAGTAGTTCTCGATTTGCCCTTTTATGCTGGCCTGCCGTCAACTGTCGATAACAAAAACATAGAGACCTTCAAACTCTTATTGACTACTTACTAGGCATAATTTTTACAATGACGCAATCACTTAAAAGGTACGACACAATTTCTCTGCAATGCTGGAATACAATGACTGGTTTACCATTAACCGCTAACAATGCAAACGCTGGCATCTAATTTTGAATTTTTCATCGACACCAGTTCTTGTCTCATTGAGCAAGATGTATTCTTAAACACCTAGTTAAAAGTGATTATCCTTTAGGAAAACCGAACACCTTTAGCAATTATTATGCCACCTAAAAACAAAATCTTGAGAATTCTGTATTTCCAGTGAATTTATCTGGAGAATGTTATTCATATGTTTTTGTTTATTACCAAGACAAACATATTAGGTCAACAACACCACTGTAAAAGGACTCAAAACTAAGACAGCAAGAAAGAAAGAAGGCAGAATTGACAAATAAAACATCTTCTTCATGATCCTTTAAAAGTTTTATAAAGACACAAGTGGTCAGTTTAATGTATTGCGTTGTACCCTGTAATTTGAGTTGAGTGTTAGATTTTGTGTTATTCCATGCCACGTCCCACCTCCTGCCTCTCTTCTTTCCCGGGGGCTCTTGACCTATATTTATCATCACCCCACCTCCCAGCTGCCCCCACACCTCCAAATCGCTCTAGAGTCTCAGCTTCTTTATCCTTGACCTGCATTAGCAGATGCCTTTGTCTGCCTTATCTGCTCACCCTGTAACATCGATTTGGCATTGACTTCTTTTGGTCAAGAATGCTGCCACATTCCTTCACGGATGAGCGCATCGGAGAGGGGGGTAGGGATTCAGCGGCGTTTCTCGTATGGGGGTTATAGCTGGAAAACTAGTTCCAAGTTGAAGGGTATTTTTACTTTGTTGAAACGCTTGAAAACAGATCCAGGAAACGTCAACAGATCTGCAGCTGACTCAGCCTCTGTTATGTCGTTTATGAACACGAATCAGACAAACCAAAAGAGCTAATCCTTACACAATCCAGTTTTCATGCTCTCAGCATGTCTGCAACGGATGCAATTTCAGTGGAGTTGTGCAATCAATGCATACATGTATGTAATTGTCTTGTCTCCAGTGCATAAGCAAGGTATAATAACTACCCTTTGCTTACTACTTTAAAAACATGAGATTTTCAAGTCCTGTTGAAACGCGACTAGCCACCTTCTGCTGAACCCTTTGCCCCCATTGCATCACAAAAGCCAACATCAACAAGCCAGGGAACGGGTCAGAGGTCACAGTTTGCAGACGAATCACATCAATACCAGGTCTAAAAGGTCAGACGCTAAGGTATAGCAGCCATTGAGTGGTTGCCAGGGGTTACAGGGGCGGCACAGATCAGACATGCCAAAATCTTACATGGAGGCTCCATGGGTTTAGACAACTATATTGTATTTGTATGCACAATCAGAAAAATAGTATTTTAAAAAAGTCCTTTATTAAAGGAAAAACTAAGGCATGTATATGGAACAGAGTACCAGAAGTTCATGTGGATTAACATTTCCTTTTTCTCTCTCTTTGAATGTCTGCAGCCTTTCATCTTGCAGTCAGCTGCAGAGAGAACAGAGCGAGAGACGGAAGCTGAGACCAAGACTCCCCAAGAGACAAGCATGCTGAGGTAGACAGAACGACCTACATCCCCCAGCCTGTGTGGAGATTTAGGACACTTCGTCTTCAGCTCTACATGTTGTGTTGTCCTACTGATAACCTTTAACAACCAAGACTGGAATCTGATTTAATCCTCTTCTGCTTTTTTGGACACTGAAAGGAGAACCCTGGAAAGTGGATAAATGAGGGTTGCCAACGTTAGATTTTACTCGTTCTTCATCTTTTTGAGTTGTTTGGACACTTGAATCCAAAACAATCCACAGGCTGCCTACTTCAGGAGGCAAGGTTTTCTTCACAAGCTCATTATTTCAAAGTGGCTGGCAGTTCCAAGAATGGAAAATCTAAGTCCAACTCTGAAGACACTAAATACACCCTCAGGGAACAACATTGAGACCTTCCACGGATATGAAGAGACTCTTCAAGGGACACCCGCCCGTCTGGGAAGACTTATCAAACCCAAGCCTAACCTTACGTGCAGACGGAAGCGTCAGTTCATTTCCGACGAGAAAAAGGACGCCTCCTACTGGGAGAAAAGGCGCAAGAACAACGAGGCCGCCAAACGTTCGCGGGAGAAGCGCCGTCTCAACGACATGGTTTTGGAAAATCGTGTCATCGCACTGAATGATGAAAATGTGAGGCTCAAGACTGAGCTACTCCAGCTGAAGTTACGCTTTGGTCTCATAAGCACAGCCTCGTACATTGAAAAGAGCCAACAGATCAGTGTAGGCAATGAAGCAGGAACCGGGGGCTCTTCCTCGTCCTCCTCTTCTACTCAGTACTACTCCAGCGGTTACTCGAGCAGTTCTCAGGTGATGATTAACTCAGACTCCTCCGAAACAGAGCAGTCGGGACGCAGCGACGGCCACAGGCAGCTGGTGAAGTACTCTCCACGCGGCTCCCTCTCTGACATGTCCGATGGCTCATCAAGGGACAGCCCTGACCCGATCCCATTTGAGATCAAACAGGAGGGCGACAGGCTGGAGATGGACATCACCAGTGGCACCACGACCCAGATCATGTTCAACATTCACAGGGGTCCGGCTTCTTCGTCTACACACCACCAGATTAAACAGCACCAGGAGATGGACGCCGCGTATAACCACCACCCCCACATCCTTCAGCAGCAATCACAACCCCATCAGGAGACAGTAGCGGCCATCAAAGCCACGAGCCAGTCTGCCCCTCACCCGCCGGCGGCCCAAAGAAGCGTCATTCTGTACGGCGCCAGCGTTGCCTCTTATCCGGTAGACATTGTCACCAGGCCCCAGGATGTTGACCTGCCAGTAGCCTTAAAGCACAGCAGCAGCCAACTGCAGCAGTCCATCACAGAGACTTCCACTGAGACTCTGGCTGAGGTAACAAAGCAGCTGGAGAGAAAGACACTGGACTCGCCTACGTATGAGCTCTCAGACAGCTTTGGCGAGGCTAAAGAGAGAGAGATGTACAGAGTCTGCCAACTTACCCATCAGCAACTAGAGCAGCAACAGGAGGGGGAATCCCCCGCGGATCTCCTGAGTGAACAGGTAGAGGGGCTCAGCCACACCCAGCTGTACCACCACCTTCAACAACCTCATCATTCCCACCTCAGTGCACAAGATGAGGAGCCACCAGTGCTTAGCTATGAGGGCGGATCCAGAGCTGACAGTTATCTTCAAAGCCAGTCGGCGTCATTAAGCGATGGTGACCCCTGCAGCTCTGATAAAGAGGCATCAACAGATGACGACGAATCCCTATCTTTGTCCTGCTCAGACATGAGCAACCTCCACAACCATCATCTCTCTGGGATCCTCCAATCTGGTTTGTCTCTGCCCCAGTACCCAGGCTGCTCCCAGATGCAGGGCTGGGATCCCCAAGGGGAGGTGAGAGGAACCGCACTGCCCCACAAACTCAGACTCAAACACCGGGCTATGAGCACCGGAAGCAGTAGTGGCAACTGCTCTGGACAGGAGTCCCCAACCACTACTTCCGCTGCCACTCCTCCTCCTCCTCTCCCTCAGGACCCCTACCTTTCCCTCTCGCCGTTGCAGAACATTAAGCAAGAGCACCCAAGTGGCGCTTGCAAACTGGTAACTTCGGGGATGAAGAAGGACAGTGGCAAAAAGGAAAGCGGTGGGCGACGGAACAAGAGGCGGGATTAGGAGGTCATTGCTTCAGAACCTTGAAGATGCAAGTTCACCTCTAAGACTACTCTGCCAACATGCCTTTGCTCTACTATTAAATGCCCCTGGGAGTTGATTCCAGGCTTTCCTATCCCCCAACCCCAAGACTCTAGAGAAGAATGGACATATTGTAGGGCTCTGTATCATATTTGTATATGTTGTACAGATTTGTCATTTCTTACATCCTCTCCATACTTACTGAACCATGTGTTGTTTATGGGATGAGGAGAAATGGAACTCCCTGTTTTTCTACTTTTCTCATTCAACAGTATCCGTCAGGATACGCCGGCAAAAGCACATTTTTGATAGTACACAAAAAGGAATGTAAAAGGAAAAAAAAAAAACTTTCAACAAATTTGATACATGTTCAGCTGTAGGTGAACATACAAATGTATAGGTCACTGCCTTAAATACAATCAAATGCAAATGTACACCTGGGATATCCCCCTTGACCAAAGAAGCACCAAACACTACAACTATGAGTTTTCAAACCTTTTCCCACACCCTACCTCTCTGCTCACCTTCCCCCTCTCCCTCCTCACCATCTGCATTATTTCACAAGAGATCACATCGCAATTATTTTTGAAGCACTTGTTTTGTACATAAATGTGACATAAATGAATATATGCATCTATTTTAAGCATCTATTTTAGAAAGAAACGACTACACATCCAATAATAAAATGCAGCAGAAGGGATGAATCTGAAAGTGAGCGTCCTCTGACAAATCACAAGTATTGCACAGTAGAGGTGTAACGGGATCTTGTGGCACAAGATAATAATACGTGTGGACTTCGCTTGATCTTCGCAAGTTCAAAATCCCCCACCCCCAAAATATTTATTCAGTCGTCACTTTTTAAACACATTAGACACATCTAGCTGAGAATTCACCCTGCCTTGGAGGGTCAGCCAATGACCAGACACTGCTAGTGTGGATTGTTGAATAGAGAACAATAGGGGCATCTTTTTTTTGCCATGAATCAGCGACATGTGCTGCCTTAAAACTGCAATTTGATGCCTCTAAATTGAACGTTAGCCGCCGGAAAGGCCAAAGTCAGCGTCTGTTTTGTTGCTGCCCATCAGGGAGATAAAAATTAGACCAATGAGAAATGAACTTAAAAAAATCCACATTAAAACTATCTAAATCTATACTGATTACAAGCTAATACATTTAAACAAAGGCGATTGTAATTTGTGAAACTTTTACTCAAAAAAGGTGGCATCTCAGTTTTTGCCCCCAACGTTTCCTAAAATCTTATCTGGTCAAGTTCTTGTGAACCTAATAGTGGACCATCTTTTCTGATGAACTGGATGTATCACTCGTCCCATGAACCGTATCATTACACCCCCTACTGCAGAGCCATGCTGTTTAGGGTTGCTACAGAACGCATTCAGATGAAGCATCTCTTCTGATTGTTACGCTTTGGCATAAATCATTAGTAAAGTCTTGTTTACACAGAAATGGCCGTCCAATTCGGAGAGCCAGCAGCACTGAAAGAACATGTTTCTCCCTGAGGCAATGGCCTCATTAAATTAGAATTAATAAACCTTTAACCAGCCTTTAAATATTTGGTGGAAATCACCGGCTGCAGGCTGTAAGCCTTTTGTTTCTTTGAGCTTTATCAACCGCATCTCGTTGTTAACCTTCACTGGCCCAATGTATTTATTTCCCTGCCCCAACATGCCATTCACTGTAAAAAAAAAAAAAAAAAAAAAAAGTGCAACACAGGAACATAGACGGAGAATGTGTACAGACCTTTTCAGATACATATCACGGCTTAAAAGTAGAACGTTTCATGCTGGCAAAGGAGCAGAAGGAAGCAGGGTTTAGACACATTCATGTAAAAACACTGCAGTGCACTGAGACTTAACGGGAGCACTGAACACCTACTGTTTATTTTATTTTTCTGTCATGGAACATGGTTCTGTAGTGTGACCAAATGTGACTATCAAGGCCCATGGCACACGTTGAAAAAAAAAATTGTTGTAGCTGAGTACTTTAAGTCCAAAGCCAAACTCTGCTTATCATCAAACGGGACAAAATGTTTAATCTTGAGCTTTAATTAAAAGTAGCAAAGGCTCTCCCTTGTTTCCTGTCTGCCTCCGTTATGCATTTCTGGGGGTTGTAAATCCCCTTCCTCGTGGTAGTTCTGCATCTGGATTGTGATAAATTGCCTTCACTGGATTCTAGTTTATTGTCTATGTACCACGTTTGGCTTTTTGGTGCTTGTGTATAAATGTAAAGTTTCACAAACACTGTAATGTTTGTTTCATTGGTTTTGTATCCTCTTTTTAGTCCAGGTGACATTGGGTTGTTTTTTTCTTTCCTCTATGCCGTGTCTTTGCTCCTACTGACTGTGATGACATGTATTTGCCTCATTCCTCCTCGTCCCCCACGTTTTTCCGTGTGTATTAAACAGTAATGTTTGTGGATTTGCTGATGGTTTCTATGAGAAAAAAAAAAAGACATGGACAAGGCAACATTGGTGTGATGTTTAGAGATGGTTGGAGGTTGGTCTGGCTGGTCATTACCATGTAAAGACACTAATGTTCATTGTTGAAAGATGAGAGCATTTCAAGAAAAAATAAAAAAAAAATAATGCTGCTCTGTTGACATATCAATGAATTTTCTGTTTCTGAGTCCTTTTTTGGGGGTGGGGGGTGGGGGGGTGTTAGTGTGTTTCAAAGTTGTTGGACCTGTTAATTGAAGTGGAAGCATCTGGTTGCCACTGACTGCCAATATAACAATCACAATGTCCAGGCCGGCGGGTTGGTCTTCGTACCATTAGAGATGGTGAGTTATTAACTTCTTCCCAGAATTAGCTGTTGGATTGTGTTACTCACTGATTTGCACAAGGAAATGAATCACCATTTCTAAGAAAACAGGAAAGGTTTGTGCAATACACAGGGATCCTTGGCACTCTGCCAAAGTTTAAAGTAATCTCAGTATTTTTCCAGGTCTGGGTAATAGCTAAATATTTGGATGACCAAAGTTTAGTTATATATTGCTTCGTTTTAAACACACGCCCTTGTTTCTTTACAAGAGGGTCCAAGACTGCAGCAAACAAACGGTTTTAGACACAATATCAAACTTTAATACATACAAAAAAAATGGGACGTACTTGTTTCCAAATCCTATAAGAGCTCTTTAAAAGGGTTCAGACGTTCGGAGAGACCAGCTCCTGCAAACCGGAGACATTCTGCACTAATTCCAGGTAGATGGAGAAGAGCTCTTCTGCTCAATCTGGACCCTTGGCACATTCTAGGATATTATTCTTCTAATAATTTACTTTCATTTCTTGTTTCTTTGCTTCCTTACATTTTTATTTCATTCTTTCCTTGTGTCCTGCCTCCATTCCTGCTTTATGTCTGCCTTTATTCCTTTTGTCATACCTCTCTTCCTTCAAACCTTCCTTGCTTGTGTTTGTCCTTCAAACCTTACGTCCTTCTTTCCTTGTGTTAATTTTTTCCTTCCTTCCTACCTTCTTTCTACCTCAATGCCTTCTTTCCTTGGCTTCTCAAGCCATCTTCTTTGCTCCCTTCTTTCCTTGTGTCCTACCTCTCATTCCTCCAGTTTCTTGTTTTCACTGGTGCCATATTGCAAACCCTGCCACCGTACACATGTCCAATATCGTTATTGAAGCTGAGATTCATCATACAAATGACTAAAGATTGGAATCAGCCAACTTTGCCTTGATTTGCTCTGCTAAATGGTCTGCAGGGACACTTCTCTTTCTCTCTGCTAAATGCCTCAAAGCAAAAGATTTACACAATTCGAAGTCTAAAAATAGATTAAACAAAAGCGTGTATTTTGATGCACTTTTCTGAGCTCAATAAAATCAGACAAAGGTAAGTGCAAACAAAGAAAGTGTGTCTTTGGACAAAAAAAAATTTCCATTGTTGCAATAACAAGGGATATTCTAGTTCTTTTATTTTATTGTTGTAGGAAACAAAACTGATCACCTCTGTCTAAAAACATGAAGCATATATTTTCCTTTTTCTTTGTTTGAGGTCCTTTGGGAAGAAAAATCTAAATCTGTAGATTAAACGTCAAAGAAAGTCAGAAATAACCAAGGAAAAGCGTAATCGCAGCATCTCTCGACGTTTTCTGAAACTCAAGCTTCAGAGAAAACGGCTCAAAGGTTTACTCCTTGAGAAAAGTCAATATTTAATACACTTTGTATTCAACCATGGGCACCTGTCTCTTTTTGGGATCCGACGGCGATCTGCAATGAGAAAAGTGCTGCAGCGACATACTGACACACTTTGTGTAAATGGGCCAAAAAAAACACTCAGGAAAGATTGTCTGATGTAACACTGGCCTACTTCTACAAGCTCGCTGCATGAAAATGTCATTCAATTCTACACTCACATAGGCACGGAACATGCAGTAAGGACAAACTCTCCCTGTTACAGACTCAGCATTTTACACATCAGTTTAAGTGTAAGATGGAGATGGAACAAAGACAGATCGGTGTGGTCCGGTGGTGAGAAACTTTCCCACAAAGTCAGGGAAGGGATGTTTTCTGATGTAATGCATATGGGATGATATGACCTACAAAAAAGCATACATTACCAATAGAGTACTGACTGAGCAGGTAAATGAGGACAAATATTTTCAAAAAGTACACAGTGGATCTCATACATATCCATATTGCTTAAAGTTTGTCATATATGGCTGGTCACAAATAAAACTCTAAATGTGTTTTTTTGTGAGATTTTTTGTAACATATCTAATGTGTAGTGCCATTGTCCTGCTAAAAGGTGAACTTTCCTCCTAGTCTCAAGCCTTTTGCAGCCTCTAATGCCCGGTTCACAGGCAAGATTTTAAAATTGTTGGCTGATTTTCAAAACCTGAGCGACTCCACACATGATGATAAAAAATCGTAGCCATTGCAGGTTTGCTGGTGATGTGTGCGACATCTGATCAGACGGTATGCTCAACACACCTCACGCGAACAGATTTCACTCAGGATCATTTAGGTGTCAGACGGGAAATCTCGCAAAACCTCTCGAGATCAAACGTGAGTTCAGCGTAAATGAACATGGCCGACGAGGAAGAACAATGTCGACAGTCGGTGGGCTAGTTTTAACAGAGAAACACATTACAAAAAGAAGACGCTCGGGTCAAAGGAGTGGAGACAATGCAAACAGGAGCTCTACATTTGCTGCACCATGGTATGAAGGTGAGTTGTGTTTTTTGTTGTCCTTCACCTCACTTTCTGAATGGCTACAAATCACATTCAGCAGGCTCCCTGCTCATTCATCCTCTAGGAACACCACACGCTAGCATGTCGGGCCTAGACAATCCAACATGTTGAATACTGATCTGATTTAAGGTCAGAGCAGTCCCAAAGTGCTTCTGAGTAGATTAGTTCACTCTTAACACATCTCACATGGTAGGAATATCTCATAAGAATATCTTAATAGCCATTCTGATAATCGGGGAGTGTCGCAAGATCGGGGCAAAAAGCGGGAAAAATTATCCTGCCGTGTGAAACTGGCTTAGCAGGATTTCTTCTGGTTCTGTCCATCCAAACTGAGGCTGCTGAGGTTACACGGGCAGTGTTAGTTTTTGTAAAATTCAATTTGACATAGGTGTGACTTCTAAAGGCCATTCACTAGATTGACTAGATTCTAGGTTTATCAGTGAAAAAGGGGCTTAATGCATCTGAACACAATAAAAAAACACACATACAACACTATGTATTATTTCCTCTCACTTCACAATCTTGCGTAACTTTTTTGTTGTTTTATCACATTAAAATCCTGATAAAACACATCAAAGTTTGTGGATGTAACAGGACCAAAATTTAAAACCCGCGTGAGCACATTTACAATATATATATATATTGTAATATACAAAATATATTACTGCTGACTTACACAAATATTACAAAATCCCTTTTAGTGTCACAATGTTTTAATTAGATGTTTAATACATGTATCGCATAATACTGTGATGCAGTCAACTTGGAGTAATGATTTGTTTTCTTATCATTTCCACCCAAACCAGAAGGAGGTCATTTTCATAACAGCATAAAGGGCAATGGGAGGGGCGGTGATGGAGGGGGTGAGGATGCGGGAGGGGTGGGAAGTTAACTCGGCGCAGTAACTTCATCTTAGCCTGCAAACAAAGACCTTCTTTGAGACTGACACATCAGTGCCCCTTACAATGCTCTCACTCATACACATCCACGTTCCCACATGGATGCATGCGCTGCAAGAA
This sequence comes from Fundulus heteroclitus, assembly GCF_011125445.2. NCBI lineage: Eukaryota > Metazoa > Chordata > Actinopteri > Cyprinodontiformes > Fundulidae > Fundulus > Fundulus heteroclitus. The sequence goes on along the minus strand of NC_046376.1, from coordinate 31,302,960 downwards.
AAACAAAGCGAACTGTCACTTTGTCTTTAAGGGGGGGGTTGTTCATTTAACATGGCTTCTTATTTAGTTTATTTGTGTTTTTGGAGTCCCACTAGAAACACCTAGTGCTTATACCAAGGTGACACCGTATGCAAAACCGCAGCCAAGCTCCGGCCACATTTTGCTGCGCTCCCTGTTTTCCTGATTTGACTTGCTGCGTCGGAGCTTGCATAAGCAGGTCACGAGGAAAGTAGGTCACCGTGCGCGAGACCGGAGTGGAGAGGGAAAGGAGAAGTAAATTGAGGCGGAGATGCGGCCGGTGGAGTAAGGACGGCCGTGGCTTGATTCGGTTTGCCCTTGGCAACAACAGGGCTTTTTGCAGAGCAGACGGTCGGTTCTCATGTGACCTGGTTCCACGTCACGGACAGGGTAAAGGGTTTATGGGGCAGGAGAAAAAGTAGGAATTAGGAAGAGAAGAGCAGAGTGGGGGGGGGGGATCCTGGGATTGTGCAAGTCTGGGTGTTTTCCAGGATGAAACACAACAGGTGTTTGGTTGTTGTCGTTTTCCCGGCCTGGTGAGATTCAAGACAAAATGATACCAGAATTTCCCATCTGCAATCTGGAGCTCAACTGCAACCACAGACAGACAAACTGCAGATGAATCATGAATCTTGAGTGTTTGAACAAGGATTTTTCTGTATGAATTAAAATAGTTGATCCCTCTATCGTTTTGATGAAGGTACCGTCTCTGCCAAGAACACTACCACAAACCAGTGGCAATTAAAACTCCTGGCCAACTTTCTGTCACCACAAGTCGAAACACAGAAAGTAGTTATCCCCTGTCAGTTCCTGACACACTTTGATTCAGAAAGTATCACTGGTGGGAACTTCCCTGCTAAGCGCAAATGTCGTCTGGTGTTGTCATGCTTACATGTTTAAGATTAAACAACCCAAGTAAACATGATGTAACAGTGGTGTACGTGGCGAAGCCGATAACACAGAGTTACATTTAAAAAGTTTATTGATAATCTGGTTGGTGACAGAAGAATGAGCAGAGGTTGCAGACTGAGGCTGAACAGAGCGACATACAGAATCCAACTGGAATCCTTCTTCCATAGGGTGACCAGACGTCCCCGATTTCCAGGGACTGTCCCCGTTTTGGACCACCTGTCCCCGGCTAAAGCTGTCCCCGGAAATGTCCCCAGATTTGATTTCAGAAATCTGGTCACCTTATTTTTCCAGGCGGTGCACTCAAACACTATCAAGAAGACTAGGGAGTGCTGGGCAAGGACTGGTCCTAGGGAATAACTCAGTAAAAGCTAAGGGAAGTCGAACAACCCATACAGGGGGGAAAACAAGGTGAGACGTTCTCTATGGACCAGCAGACTGGCTAAATCACGTATTCACTCGAGAGTACATACCTCGAAACCCTGAAAGTATAAGCACAAGCCGGTGTGACTGCATTCGCTGCCCAATCAAGATCAAAGAAGATGGCCGTTTTCATTTTTTGCTGTGAAACTATTTGTACACCAACCTCTCCCGGAAGTCACATCCTGTTTCCATCTGAGTAGAAGATCTTACTTTGAAAGTTGCCCCAAATTGAAAGTGTTTTATTTTGCCACCATGTCTCACTTCTTGTCTGACTCATGACGTTCCAGTCGAATATATGTGTAGGTCTGACAAAAATAGACCCTTGGTCTATCTTGGTCGGGAGTCAAAGACGCAGTCGCAGGGAGTCGCAGGAATCGTCGCAGCACCATTCACTTCACTGTATGCTAATTGCTTATCAAAACTCCACAATGACCTCTGTATTCCTCTTCCAGAGCACTGAACTGTTAGTATATTGCTGCCATAATGTAATCACTTTGTCTGCTTTGCTTGGTTTTGTTTACATAGAATTTCAAAGATTTTTTTAAGCAGTCAGACCGTGCTTACTGTTGTAGCACCACAGCTTTATGCAACGACAAAGACACTATTCTGTGATTGACTGGAAACCTGTCCAGGGTGCACCCAAGCCTCTTAGCCAATGACCTCTGAGATCTTCACAGATCAGCTGGATTTATACCGGGGGTATATTATACATATGTTGACTTCTGGTGCCGGTTGATTGCCCTGGGTTTTATGTAGGGGCACCAGAGTAAAATATTGTGAAAACATTTTTTTTTTCTAAGACCTCATCAAGCCATCTTAAAGAACTGAGGATATTTTGCATATCTCCAAGAATGTGTATATGTGCCATGTTATGGAAAATAAGAGCCAGTCATGATACGATAACAAAGTAAAACCATTAAACTGCTGGGATTTATGCTAAATCCATTCCTCAGCTAACTATTTGGCTTTGTTCCCAGCCCAGTAATTACTGGACCAAGGTTTTCGCTATCCTGTCAGATGTCTTTGGTGAGGAAGTTGAGCCCAATCTTTTATGTGCCTTGTTTGGCATTGCACCTCCTCAGCTGGCTCTGTCATCATGGCAAAAATCCTCATTAGCGTTAATGACACTTCTTCCATGGAGAGTGATAATAATGAGACGGAAATCCCCTCAACCTCCTTCGTATGTTCCTTGGTTTCGGGTTGTTTTATGGGACATCAGGTTGGAAAACAATTCACCCAACATTGAGAGGGTCCTCCGCCAAATTCTTTGAACTGTGGAACCATCTATCTGGAGTGCACAGATACATTTTCCTTGTATGCTGGACTAAAGAGGGGTCACACACAGGTTGACCAACCTGAGATGAGACAGGAATGACAACATCCTTGGCACCTGCCATATTTAGTTGCCTATTATTATTTTCTATTATTATTTTATGTATTATCAATTTTTTTTCTTATTACAATGGTTATAAGTTGTTGTTGTTGATTTTTTACTCTCAATCACAACAAACTGATGTAACGCATGTCCCTATACGTTAACCTGTAATCACTAGTGTTGTGTCTGGTTTATAACAGATTCCACAATTACCTTTACTGTCTTTGTTTTTGCTTGTCTTGTTCGCTCTCTCTCTCTCTCTCTCTCTCTCTCTCTCTCTCTCTCTCCCCTACTACTACTACTACTATTTAAAACTCATAAATAAAGCTGGAAAAAACCCTGCTAGGATTGCCTAGAGCTACTGAAAACCAAAAATATCCACATATAGCTCTTCAGTTGCCACGTACACCTGCAGTGCAGAGGGATCCTCACCACTCGTGCTTCCCCTCAGCAAGGCAGAATGCAAACGCAGCAGTGAGTCTGCTGCTGACTGGCACGCAGCGAGCGACCTGGTCCAGGGTGTTTTTCTCCGCAACGGCAGACTCCGCCAGTTCAGATTAGAAAGAAAGAGACAACCATCCGGGGGGACAGACTGAGAGAGAACAAAGGCAGGTGAATGCACGCAGAGTGCTCCAACCAGTTGGGGCGAGACAGTTTGGCGAGGAAACAGAATAAATGATAACAAAAGCCCCGAGGTCACGGAGAGGGAGCAGAAAATCCAAAGAGCTGGCCTGGTAATTTGCCTTACTGGCTTCCTTCCTGTCCGGTCACAAAGCCAGCAGCTAACTGCAGCAAAACAGGGAAGGAAATGTGGAAAAAATCTTTAAAGGGTTCCATCTCCCTGAGGCCCAACTCAAAAGCACACACCTGGACCTCTCCACTGAAACACTGCCAGCCTACTCGCTTAAGTTGTGTTTGTGGATTCATGTCTGCTCTTATAACACCTCCTTTTAAAACTGAACCCAGGTAGCTCTTACACAGCGCACAACGAGTCGAGAAGGACATACTTGGATAGAGATGAAAAATCTCACACAGCAGCGAAACAAACGAAAACTCAACGCTAATCGATTCATCCAGATTCATCCAGAAGCAATGCTGAAGCTGAGTGAATGCAAACAGCTTGCAGCGTAATTAGATCACAACAGAAGCCATTAGGGTCTGTCATTTTGAAAAGGCCAACACAATAAATCAAAGAACGCTGCAAGAAGTGCAGGGTATACTGATGGATTTCACAATTGCACAGCGAACCCTCAAGTTGCCTAATACTAAATAGTTGGGGCTCCAAACGATCAAGATTGCACATCTACAGCGCCTTGATTACCCCTTTTAATATTTTGTCATGTTACAACCACAAACTTGACCAAAGCACAACCAGTCAACCACTAAATATATTTTATTGGGATTTAAGTTGAGAAACCAACACACAGTAGGGTACAATTGTTCAGGGGAATGGAATAAAAATCCTTAAATGATTAGAGAGCATTTATATCAAGCCCCGCTGAGTCAGTGCTTTGTAGAACCAACTTTTGCTGCATTTGCCACTGCAAGTTCCTCGGGTATAGGTCCATACTTTTTTAAATACTCGACATGGTGAGAACAAGGATAACCCCAGTGGTGGTAAGGACATTTTATATGTTTTATATTAGAAAACCCCTGTGCAGAACTCCTGAGGAGCCCTAACGGAGCCCTCCCACTGCATCATATGTGTCGCATGTTTTCGGACCGTTCACACAACTGTTGTCGGACGTCGTACAAGATTAAAAGTCGGGCCCAGATGATGCTTCATGGACAACCTGGACGAAACTTTCAAAGAAGGGCTGCAAGAAAAGAAAGCTGTAAAGAACACATTTCTCGGTTCCTTCAGAGAATGCACTGGCATTATGTCAGTAACGGCCTTGCAGATCTACAGCTGGACATTTTTGTGCCTTCTTTTTTGGAAAGAAGCTGAAGCTTAGTCAGAATGAGAGGATCGTGCCTGAGCAACACAGATTCTCAATTGGATTCAGGTGTGGACATTTGGCCTTTATCTAAACCGTTCTACTGTAGATCTGACTTTTAGATTTTTGTCCTGCAGGAACGTAAACCTCTGCCCCAATCTCTCAGTCAGTCTTTTGCAGTCTCTAACCGGTTTTCAGCAAGAATTACTCCATCAACTCTGGCTAGCTTTCTAGCTGAAGAAAAGTATGTCCACACCATGATGCTGCCACCACCACGTTTTGCAGTGAGGATAAGTGTCTTTGCTGGGGTGTGCAGTGCTTGTTTTCCTCTATGCATAGTTTTGCACATATGCCCAAAAGCACCCGTTTTCTTTCATTTGATAAAAGCACCTTGTTCAACATCTTTTTTCTATCCAGCTCATTTTATCCTGTTATTTTTCTATACATTTCCATATTTTATTTATTTTGTCTCGGCATCTTGCTTTTATATTAACTTGTAAAGCACTTCGTGCACCATATGGATTGTTGAAAAGTGCTATATAAACAAACATTGATTGATTAATCCTAAATGTGTGCGACTTGTGTCAAACTGCAAATACGACTTGTCATGGGTTTCTTTCAACTTTATCTTTTTTCTTGCCCCTCTCCCATAGTGTCCAATTTGTAAAGTGCATGAGCATTAGTGGTGCCAACAGATTCTCACACCTAATCTGCGGAGGCTCCATGAGATGTTCAATCATGGGATATTGTTTTATAATCTAACCCTGCTTTAAACTTCTCCACACCTCTTACCCTGACCTGTTCCTTCGTCTTAGTGATGCTGTTTGCGCTCAAATGTTCTGTGACAAACATGTGACGACTTCACAGAACAGTTGGATTGTCACAGATGAAATTACATAAAGGTGGCCTCTGATTACTGACTAGTGGACTCTGTGGTTCCTAAAACTTTTGAGATTCCATACTTTCGCAGACTAAAATTTTAAAGTTTTTTCCCCCCGAGGATTTTGCAAGATTTCAGATATTTGAGTAGAAAACCTCATGAACTGTATTATCTGCATGTTTCATAATGATATGTCAAAGGTGTTTTGTGATTAGGTAGCATAATAAAAGGCTTTTTTGTTGCTGTTGCTGCAGCATCAGGACTGGATTTCCTCTTTTTCAAAGTTCATAGCACAAACTCATCCAAACTGGACAAGATAAAGAATTCTTTAGAGAACAGTTTGTTATGGGTTTTTTGTTTGTGTGGGTTTCTTTGCAAAATTGGCCTTTGACACTGTTTGTATTCTAAACCAAACCCGGGTCTAGCTTGAGTACCTGATTTAAGAGGGTCTACAGACTACAAATAAATAAGTAGAAGAGAATGAAATAAAGGGAAAAACTTAATGATTTATGGATGAGATGAACCAGGTATTCAGCCAGACACAAAAAGTATGATGAACAGGATTTATTGAAGGAGATGGTGAGGTTGAATCAGGCAAGTATACAGAAAACTATCCAGTGCCGGTTCCGAGCAGTCATCCAAGCAGATTCAAAACAAAAACAGGAAACTGGCAAACTCAAAAACAGATGATCGGACTTGAATCAGGAAAACAGATTAACAGGCAAAAAAAACAGAATGCTGGAGAGCTCTTATCAGAGGACAGGTGAACGGGGAAGCGAAACATGTGTGACGTTCTGGCAGGGAGCAGAGAACTGAGGCAGGTATAAATAGGCAGAGGAACAGGTGAGCAGAGTGAACAACTAATTAATGAGAACAGGTGGAAGTGATCAAGAACGGGGGAGTGACTGAGGGAGCTGACAGGACCAGTGGAAGGGAACAGAATCTAAACTAGGTAAATACAGAACCAGAATAACATAAGGACCAAACCTAAGATAGAAAATAAAGCAGAAACTAACAGAGCACATGATGAAAACCCCAACTAATACAGGGACAGAATGACAAATACAGTACACAAGCTAAATAAGAATCCAGACAAGACAGAACCCAAAACAGAACCTGAGGCAGGAGAAAGGACTAATTGATCAAATAACATAAACCAAGACAGAACCCAGAATATTACAGAAAAATTGCTTTTATCATTATTGTTTGTGAATTGAAAACCAATATCCACCCATGAATTGGAAAAACCTTATTAAGTGATAAATCAAACATAAACAATGTCATCTGAATATAAAGTGATGTAAAGAAAATGCATTTCCAAGAATTTCAGATTTTAATCTCTTAGACATTAGATAAGGAAGAGTTTGGAAGCATAATCATTTTTTCATAACTTTCCTTACTACTTTTTGTTTTTGGATAGCTGTGAAATGAAATGAAATTCTATACTTTTCCTGTACCTCCTGACAAAGCTGTTGGATGCACCTATTTGAAGGTATCAGAGTAAAGTGGACACCTTTTTATGGTAAATTTAAAAAACACGTAATGTTTTCCTTCCTTTTCACCAGTCTGTGCTGCTCCCTTTTTCTCTATGACATTAAAATCTGTAATCCTGAAGTTTCTTGTGAAAATTATTCATATTTACTGCATAGTTTATACCACTTTAACAACACAAGTTAGATAAGTCTACCCGAGGCAATAAATCCTGGAAAATGTTTTGTTAAATTATGCGAAAGTCTTTTGGTGTTAACCAGATCTATAAAGCATCCTTCATAAACTGTTCCACCAATCTCACCCAACTATTGACACGACTACTGTCAAGGGTTTTACAGCTCGACAAAGCTTTTACGGGCGATGCGCAGCAGCCCCACAGAAGTCCACAGGTCTCAGAGCAAATATCATCTTCATGAGAAATGAAGCTGCCGTGAAAGAATGCTCCTCAGTTTTTGGCAAATTGAAAATCCGTTAGTGATAGCATCTGTCAGCCTGTTTTGCAGTGTTTGCATTGCTCTGATGTGTCACGTTGCAGACATTTTTTTTTTCTTCAATCTGCTCATAAACTCCGGGTTCTTGGAGGTCGGCTATCAAGCAGACAGAAGTGAGGTGTGGGTCAGAGAGGCTGTGGGGGGGGGGGGGATGTGTTACACAACCCTGGAGTTTCAAACAGCTGCCAGTTTTACTTTGAGTCCAGGAAGGGGGAGTGTGGAGCGCTTGTTTTGATTCCAGACAGCTCAGTCAAGGGTATGGCACCGTGTGTGTGTGTGTGTGTGTGTGTGTGTGTGTGTGTGTGTGTGTGTGTGTGTGTGTGTGTGTGTGTGTGTGTGTGTGTGTGTGTGTGTGTGTGTGTGCCTGGAAGTCAGTAATGGCAGAGTTCAATCACACCAAATTACCCTCACTTGCCTTTGTTTTTTTGTTTTCAGCACCCCGTCCGGGGCTGAGAATTAGGTCAACAGTCAGGCGCGGTGGAGCAGTACCGATCTATGAAAAAAAAAAAAAAAAAAAGAAACATTCTGAGGCTCTTATGGGTTTCTGTAATAACCCAAGCACTCACAACGCATCAGTTAATTTTAGATGTTTTTAACCATGAGCTCAAACGGAGGGGGAAAAGGGGTCGCCTGTGTTTTCACCGAGCTCCACAGAAATGGCAGTTTGTCCGCTTGTTATCGCTCAGTGTTGACTTTGGAAACTCTCCAGCCACGGTGACCTTCAGGAGGGTCCCAGACGCAGGTGCTGCGGTGTGTGTGCGCAGCGGCTCAAAGTCGGATATGAGTGTTTACGGGGAGTGTCAGGAACAAGGAAACTAAGAGCAAAAACACAGATATGCTCTCTGGAGTTCAGCTTTGTTTTGATGCTTAGACTGGGACCCGATGCCTTGGCATCCAAATGAGCAACGCATATTTGAAATAAATTTGAATCCACGCCTATCTTGAGTAGAACATGAAACAACACAGATGCATGCCATTGCGTGTGACTACTGTACAGCCCTGCATACTAACAACACAACCTGTCTGCTGTAAAAGTCAGGCAAAAAATATTTTTTTGTGAAGACGCACTGGAAGCAGCAGGCATAATGTAGGTCAGCCCCTCCTACTTTTTATTATTCAGCCCCACCTTGAAACTACCCTTCTGTGCACTCAGAGCAGCCTGAAATAAACCCGTGGCAAAGTAGAGAAAGATGTGAGGAGAAGTGAGACTTCTGATCTGGGAAGAGGCAGACTTGTATATGCGTTTCTATTCGGCCCGCTCCCACTTACCACCCCCCACCACTTCCTGCAGCATTTTATGACAAGATTTCAGGAGAATTATCTTTGTAGCTCCAACAATCCACATAAACCAAGGGAATAAACTGAAGTCACTTTGTTTCCTTTTGATCCTGCTTCTCTGGCCAATGGCTGGAACGTCACCTTCCTCTGGAAAGCCCTCTTTAGGTCCAACTAAATATCAGCAGGTTCAGCTCTCTCAGGTGCTGCGAATGGCTAGTTGCCGGGACAGAAACAAAAAAAAACCTTTTAAGGAAGAAATAAAGCCAGTGTCGTGTCTGCGCAGGAGGGGACTGTGTTCAGCAAGAAAAAGGAGAAAAAGTTGAGAAAATGGGGTGGGGGCGGTTGGGGGTTTATTCCTCAGGAGACAGGAATGCAGCATGGACTCACCATGGGGGCCTTTTGCAGCAGCTGACGGCACGGCTGTGGACTGTTGACCACGACGTTCCCTTATGAGTCTGCTGTTCCTGGCAGTGCGTCATATACCGGGAATAGCACAATCTTTCCTCTTCTTACCACAGATGTAGAGCTTTGGCACTTTTAGGCTGGCAGACTGAGAGGGATACTCAACATTACAGGGCAGTTAGCTCATAGGCTAAGAATCAACAGTGTAAAGAACTATTACGAGAGAAGGGTATGTTTCTAAAGTTACAAGAACAAGTGAGAATGGTAAAAGAATTGAAGATGTCAGCTACAACGCCGTAGAAATAGATGAATGTCCCTTGAAATCTAACGGACAACTGCAAACCTAGCAAGACACGGCCGATCACCAAACCTGACCAGACGAGGGAGGAGATCTTAAATCATAGAAGCTGCCAAGAGGCCCACGGGAAGTCTGGAGGAGCTGCAGAGATCCACAGCGAGGATGGGACAATCAGTTGATAGTATATTTATAATTTATGCACTCCACAAATCGTCAATGGATATCCTCTATAAATGAGTAGCAGACCATTGTGAAAGAAAAGCCACAGGGCATCACGTTCGAAGTTTGCCACAAGCCATGTAGGGTCACAGCAAACATGTGGAAGATGGCGCTCTGGTCACATAAGACCAAAATCTAACTTTTTGACCAACGTGTAGAAAGGCTATATGTGGAGGAAACCTACCATCCAAACGGCATCAGCACAGTGAATATAACAGGGCTGCACAATACGTCGCACCTTTATCGTTACCGCAATATCACTGTATGCGATACGCGTATCGGCAAGAACTGCCCGGACAGCAATAATTTCTAATTAATTATTTAAATGGCATCTAATTAGGCTCTGTGTGTCTGTGATACATTTTATGACACTTGTTTGAAGGAAAATCCAAAAGTTTGATAAGACTTTTAGAAGGTGGTCAGGTCAGAACGATTCTACAACTTTGCCAGTGCAGTGTCTGAAGGTCACATAAATGATGTACGGACACGTTTTCAGCCCTTATACAGTTCACTCCGGCTTCAGCTCAATTAGGAGACGGAGAGCTTGGGTCTACACAAAACCAAGACGTCGGAATGCTCCTGCAAGACCCAATCTTTTGCCATAGCGCTGTAAATTATGAACCTCCCCTCCCACCCTTGCCTCACAAGCGAAGGTATGTCCAAACTAATGAGGAAGATCTGACCACATGATTCTGTGGGAAAATATTAACCTCATGATTCCCAGGATGACCAGGATGTGTTCCCTTGTCAGAGTTGTTTCTTGAGTAATAACAGGAATCTGTGGTATGTTTTGTCTGAACTCCTTATAAAAGACGGCTGTACCCAGACTCCTTTGGGAATTCTACATTTAGCTTCAGATTCTTCCAGACCAGTGAACTGTTCATTACATTGTACTGCAGGCCAGGTTGATATACTCAGTGTCAAACAGAGTCCTCCATGGGGCGTTCTTTCAACAGCAGGTGATCAGAACCCCTAGATGCGACAGGAAGCCAGCAGGTGTTTGCCAGAAGCAACATTTCCAATAAAGGCTTGGAAAGCTTTTTCCAGGAGCTATATAGACCTATCATTATCTGAAGTCTACATGTGCTGTAAACCCAAAGCAGGAAGACATTAGCACTTTTTAATCACTTCTTTACTTAGCACGTCATGTCAAATGTCAACGTTTTAGTGAACTTCACCAATATAATTACATCTTCTCCTAATGCCGTACAGCTTTACATGGTGGTGGCAGCATTATGCTGTGGGAGTCTTCTAGGTTTCCCTAGCAGGGGAAGCTTTAAAGCTAATGACGGGACATTTCTGTTAGAAGACACAAAAGAATTGAGTCTGGAGCAGACGCTCACCTTCCATCAGGGCAAGACTTTAAACATCAAAATATTTCCCTGTACCAGAATGGCCCAATCAAAGTCCAGACCTAATCCAACTGTGAATGTAGGCTAGACCTGAAAATTGAAGTTTACAGATGTTCTTTAGCCAACCTCACTGTCACGGAGTTAACTTCCTAAGACTGCAGGAGACATAGTACAAAGGACTTGCAGCTGTAAATACAGGAGAAGATACAAAGTATCCTAAATACAGGTGGTCATACAAAGTATTAACTCAAATGGACTACACACAAATGCACGCCACACTTTTCAGATTTTTATTTGTTAAAACTCATGTATCATTTTCCAGCCAATTTATCTGCTATTTTGTGTTCGTCTTTCAGATAAAATAAAATAAAAATGCATTAAATGTTTGGGTAATTTGTCAAAATGTAAACAACTTCTTGCCGTTTAAATACCTTTGCAAGGCACTTTATCTGAGAGATGACTTATCATCATAAAAATCCAAAATAAAATGAAAAGTGGATTTCATCATTGTAGTTAATAGAACCTCCTCTGACCCTCAGGCAGTTGAAGGCTTGAGTTGCATATTAGTTGCAGCGGCAGCAGAAATGCAACTAGCCGCTGCGTATCTGTATCGCCACAGTTTACACAGGAAAGGAGATAAGGTGAGATAGCCAACATATGATCTGAAAACAGAAAAGCTGAACTCTGCTGTGGCCTGTTACGCAACTCCGCACAAAGGGGGCCTTTCATATTGGACTGACGGCACAGTGACCTTTTGCATAAAAGGTCGCAGAAACAAACTGTTGCAGGAACTGAAAGAGGCTGCTTGATTCTTGGATTGTGGTTGAACGGCACAAACAAGCCGAATAAAAAAAGCACAATGTTTCCTTTCCAGAGGCTTATTGTGGCTTAGATCACAACAACACCTCCATCCAGTTCCATTACATTCCTATGACTTACATTTCTTGCTCATCTGGCCTGGTTGCTTGTTAGCACTCAAACATGCTTTCAGATATTCTTTCTGCTACAATGTAACTGCTGCTTTTTTTCACACGCAAAGCTGCCAAACTTACATTGTTATCCACTTGGATCTGGTTTGCCACAGAAGGGGGCGGGCCCGTAGGTGAGTGAGACCTGACGGAGTTCAAGCACAGACATTCCAGCGAGTCTGGGTGAAGATTTTGTTCTGGGATCAGGTGTCAGAGCAAGAGGGAAACGATACGCTGAACAGGCCAGTGGCCGTTTTTGAAATGGGTGAACTGGTTTTTCTTTGCACGGACAAAAGTTAAAGGCGTACAAAGTGAAGATTAAGCAGGAAGACATGACACCTCAACAGCGTCTCAGGTCGAGCAGGACAGAGCTGTATTGATAGAAATGTATAAAACCTTGGACGCACTTTCTAGGTTTCATTAGGAACTAATGAAATTTCCTATTATATATGCAGCCAGGTATACAATGAAAAAAAATTAGGACAACCGACATATTTTCCAACACTGAGAAATTCAACTAACATCAGTGAACAATAAAATTTTGAGAAACAACCTTTTCATTTTCTTTGTAAAATGCGATTAAAAGCACAATTTTTTTATGTGAAGCCCTACATTTTATCCCTTTTGAAATAGCTAACACTGCACACAGCTGTATGACATCAGGTTCACATGACTAAGGTACCATTACTCAACATTGTGGAAGGATTTGCTCAGTTTAAAGCTCATTTGTTTAATATGGTGCCCCTGACGGTTGAAGTGAGATCAAAAGATCTGCCTGAGGCCTTTAGAAGGAAGACTCTGGCAGCTTATGGGTCTGGTACTCGATATAAAAGGGTCTCCAAAGAATTCGAAGTCAGCCATTCCACTGTATGGAAAACATTATATAAGTTGAATGCATTTAATAAACCTCTGGTTAGCATAGATCTGGCCATCCTACAGAAGCGAGTTTTCCATGTAGGCAGATCACAAGACGCTGAAAGAAGGCTCTGAAATGGTAAAACGTCATAACAGGGACCTGCAGCGGGTTCTTGTTTGTGTTGTTATGAAAGTGGATGCCTGTACAGTCAGAGAGAGACGGCACAAGTTTAACTTTGTAGTGCACAAGGATAAAAACCTTTGTTCTTTAAGGTAAACATGAAGGCCAGAATAAAGTTTGCCCAGAAGAAAAACAAAAAAATAGGGCTCCTGAATAATGCTCAGCCGGACCGATGAGTCTGAAATGAAATGATACGAAAACCAGAAGAGAGGAAATGTTTGGTATAACCCTAATTTTGCATTTCATGAAAACAAAATCTTATACCAACTGTTAAGAACAAAGCTGTCAGCATTGTGGTTTAAGGATCCTTTGCTGCAGCAGGACCTGGCCAGCTAATCTTCAAAGAATCCACCATGAATTCTACCTTGGTGTTTGCTGAAAATATGAGACCATCTGTTAAAAAAAAAAAAAAAAAAAACTGAAACAGGAACTAAATTGGATCCTGCTGCATGACAATTACCCAAAACATACCAGTAAACACACCGAGGACTGGCTAAGAATTAAAACACAGAATGTCACAAGCAAGTCCAGATCTTGGTGGCATTGAGATGCTTTGAGGGAACTTGCTTTATGAATAAAAACAATCCCGTTAAACATCTCACCCTGAGAGTTGGACAAACTTTGCTCAGACCGATGTCAGAGACTGATGGAGGTCACTGAAGTTATTTCAACCAAAGCAGGTAAGATTTGCCAGTCGGGGTTGAGTGTACCAACCTTTTCTTCAGAATACACTTCTTCATTTATATATTTTCCTAAATGAGTAAAACAAGGTTACTTTTTGACGTTTACTTGCAATATAATGATAGTGATCATCTTTATTTGTCATTGCAACTTTTTATACATTCCAACCCATCCCTTAGGGAGCAGTGGATTGCCAATGTGTGGAGCATATAGAACATTCTGGGTCTTGCTCAGGGACCCAGTCTGTGGGATTCAAACGCAGGAACTTGTGGCTAGCGCACTGCTCTAACAATTAGACCAACATTGAGAATATTTAATGGGGTGTCCTAAATTTTTCACATTATGATATGGTTGAGGACTGAGGACGTACTTATTACAGCAATGCCAGGAACTCAAACAATGTCCTAACTGTAGCAAAACTAGCCTTTGACCTGAAGCTAAGGACTCACTGGAATCGCTACAGTATGGCATGCCCTATGGCACAGCAGTTTTAATCTCTAACACGCACAGGAAATGTGGCACTAAATTGCATTTAGATAACGCAGATCACTTGACTTCAGCAGTTAATTTTTTTTCAGATATGTTGACCTCAAAACTAGGACAGTGTGAAAAGAATCGCTGGGTGAGTGGCGGTTGTGCACCGACGTGTTCAAATGAGCTCATTCATTGGCAGACGTTCAACTTTCTGTTGAATATTGAACCTAAGAATGTGGGTTTTTGTGCCTAACTTGAACTTTGCACAGTTTTCCATGACAACATCAACAGGTGCTCTGTTCAGCTGAACAAAAGCATGAAACTGAGAGACATTGAAGATAAACTTTAGTTTCCTCAAGCAAAAAGAATTACAATATTTTCTATTAAAATTAAGAGTTTGGTGATGGCTTGGTGCACGGAGGCGGTGTGTGCACACTCAGGCTGTTATGTGAATAAGTCTCTGTGGGGCCGCTTATTTTTAATGTACATTTATACTAGGGCTTGTGGCTTTTTTCATTCGAATGTAGTGATTGAGTGGAAATCATGAGTGGAGATTAGTTAGCAGTTCACCCCCTGTGAACAGCAACAAGAAGTTTGAGTTGAGGTGATGGAAAGTTGCTCAAAATAGCTTGCCTTCCCCATAAAAATGTCCTTTATTCTCCTTATTACTCCCAGCCAGGCCAGCTGACAGCTTTGCTAGGGCCCGGGACAACACAGTCCTTTTGGGCCCTCCTCTACACCTGCCGCCACCACACACACACACACACACACACACACACACACACACACACACACACACACACACACACACACACACACACACACACACACACACACACACACACACACACACACAAGTCAACTTAACTGTGTACTTCATGCCCTGGAAATCTCTGTATTTTATACTGGATATTTTCAACCCATCTATTGAATTTAGTGCACTGGTTGATCTTTTCTTCATAAGAGAACAGCAAGCACTGCAGCCAAAATATGACCTTTTTTGACCTGCTGTATATTAGCCAGTCCCTAAAAAAAAGGCCCCCCTCCATTGCAGGAGGTAGAATATGTTAGATACTTTGGGAATAATCTGCCCTCTAAATCTGCTGGCAGTTCATTTGCCATCTCTTAGAAAGGCTTCCTTTTTGCCATTAAACATTAATTTGATCAGAATCAGTCATTTTTGTTGGCCATAACGCGGGATCATTGAAATTAATGCTGTGGTCCATCTCTGAGCCACTTTTCTCAGACTATCCGATCGGGCAGTAAGCCCCCCCCCCCCCCCACCTGCACTGTCTCTGTTATCGGTAGGGATGGCTCTCTCTGTCTCCTCAAACACACGCTCTCTTTTCTGTGCGCCTGTGATTCTTAGTTTGCAGCTGAACGAACTTTCAAAGTTGCAGCCAGCCATTGTCCTAATGGTCAAACCATTTTATGTTGGGGTGGGGGGAGTTCTAATGGCCCCTTATTTAAAGAAAACATATTACATATACCTAATGCAAATATATATATATATATTTAGTTACTCTAATATTAAATATTTTTCACACAAATATTTTCTGAAAAATTATTTCTGTCTGTATTTTAATGGTCAGAGTGTCAGTTTTGGCGCTCCCAGCACAGTGTATTGCAGGTTAGATACTGACTGCTCAGAAGTATCTCACATGACCCTCCTTCAAAAAATGAAAACTAATAAAATTAACTTTTCTCTCTAGGAGGCAACTTAGCAGCAGTCAATCAAATAATATAAAAAATGAAGGTTGTTTTTGTAATCATCGTGATATAGGATGTTGAATCAACAGGTCATGGTTTTCTATTCTATGTTCTATAAGAATGGTTAAACAAAGCTTTAAAATAAAGTGTATTCAAAGCTACAGTCTGTGTCCCCTGGAAATATTATAATAAAGCACTTTATTGGCTTATATGAGGAAACATCACAAACCAGAGGAATGCAAGCGCAGCACCGGAGCCTTCCTAACCAACATGTCTCAGGATACGTGCCCGTGGCTTCCTGCCTGACACAAAGGAGTTGACCATGAGTCTGGATTCCCTGCAGGCTGGGTTACTACCAACCCGTTGCATGCTCTGAGTCAATGGCAGGCCTTGTATCTCATTTTCCATAGAGCATCTCCCACGTCTTCCCTCACTGACTGCGCAACATGTGAGATGTTAGCAGCATGCGAATCGACAAAGCATGAACGAGGGACCCTTTGAGGAAACTTTGCGAGGAAATTAAAAGAGTATTAAGTGGAACCACTGCTTGGGAAGATAAATAACGCATCTCAGAGTAATCAGTTTCCTCAGCGGAGCTTTCACTTCAATCAAGGGGTCATGGAAGGGAAAATTAGTTTTGCTTCATCATTTCACTGAGACACTTAGATTGTGAGGATTACAGCTCTGAGGAATGGAGGCCAAGTAAGTTTAGATTCAATAGAGATTTACACTGAAAGGTAAAAGAGCTTTGACTTAATTAAACAATTAATTTGATTGTCTTGAATACATTGCTTTGCTTCTGTCTAATGTAAATAAATGTAGTTTAGAAGAGATGAGAACACTCAGTCATTTAGAAATCATTACATTAGGATGCACCAATCAGGATTCCCCTGCCCGTTCATCAGCTCTAGTTTCCTTTGAGAGAGAAAAAACTATGTGCTGCAGGTTCAATGAGGGAAGTTCCTACAGATTATCTACACTACAAGATTATCCCCATTTATGCAAATAATTGTTCACCAAGCTTCATTATTGAACAGTGTTTCAAAGAGAACGCTGTTGGATTCTTGGTGATAGACCAGGAATGTTGGGAGTTCTTAGTTTGATGCAATTCATTTGAATTTTTCAAGTAGCTGAGCTGATCAGAGCTGAAACTGTGAAAATTAGCCAACTTCGATATCTGGTTAACTAAATAGCGCTTCCTGGGCTGAACATTAACCAAATTCTTCTGTTTTTCTTCTGTTTGAATGAATTTCTTGGATACAGAGAGAAAAAAGTTGATTTTCAAATTTAATTTAATTGAGCTCTCTGTAACCATTCTACCCCGTATAGCTAACCCCTTGAGCACATCAAACCAGGTCTGGCATTAAGGCTTTGAAATTTAAGGTAACAAAGATTTAGACTAAGTGGACATTGTCTAAAAACCTTGAAGTTGATGTGTAAATATCTTATCAAGCTGTTGTTGTTTGCACTTGTCAAAGAGACTTGTTTTAATCTGGGTTGTTTGGGCGGGGTACCAAAAATGAGCTTCAACCCAAGAGCCCACATCCTTCTAAACCCAGCCCTGGGGTCATCTCTACATCACACTCCTGAACTTTAATAAATGTAGAACAAAGAAAAACAAATAACAGAGGAAAGTAGAAATGTTCGCATTTTTAATTTGATATCCACTTAAACATATTTGAAGACAAGCCCTAGAGCATTAAAGTGGTGCATATAGGCTACAAAGCGATGATCTGTACCGTCAAATCTTTGGCACATTCTTGAATCAGGTTGCGCAATCTTGCTGGCAGAGTGACAAGAGTTAGAGAAACAGTTCCCTGGATTACCGAGGCTGCACGTGATCCGGTGGCACGTGGTGACAACACCTTACCAAGTCTATTTATATTGGCTTCATCTGCCTGTTTATACGGTCAAGTGTTTAGACAATAGTCCAGCCAGATGGACCCGGTGCTATGAAAAGCCTTGGCCACCTTCTGGGTGTTTTCTACCACACATAAGTACCATTCAGAAGATCATTCCTATTATTTCTCTGCCGTGTGGGTCGAGATGAAAGTGATACATCGTTATCTGAGTTCAAACCAGCTTCGAGAATAAACAAATGAGATTTAGTCTGTAACTTTAGAAACCGATCAAATCAGAGAAAAGAGCTCCCAGTGCTTACCACACAGCGTGACTCACTTACCACTCTGTCTATGTGGGATCTGAATCACTGTCTCACTTTACACCAAGGTCTTTAAGACATCTGTGCAAGTCGTGCGCACGTCTCAGCTTTGTAACAGCACAAAGACCTTGATGTACTGACGCAGTGAGTCATTGTTTTAAATATAACACTAATTATGGACTAAAGAAGTTGATAAATGTTAGAGCGAACTTGGATGACGAATATGATGACATTCTAAAAGGGGGGCATAATTCTGCCTGTTGAATTCAGTTCACAGAAATAGTTTTAGGGGGGGGAGCTATATTTGGGATCAACGTCGTGATAGGCGTATGCATTATATCTAGATTGCCAAAGCCCACTCAGACTGCAATATTAGCACTATGCACACGATAACACGGTTGAAGAATGTAGAGAACGTTAGCTTATATGGCCACACTCTATCTTTTATTTGAATTATTTAACCTTTATTTAATCAGGTAGGTCAGTTACGAACAAATTCTAATTTTCAATGAGGCCCTGACCAAAAGGCAGCACACAGGGCAGCTATAAATTAAGGCCAAAAGAAGATAAATCACAGAAATAACAAAATGAGGGATATATAAAATATATACACACAGAAGGTGACGTATGTTGAAAGTGACAAACAGGTATAAGCAAGTTCAATGGTGTTGTGCTACTGACTGTTGAGACTCTTTGAAGGAGGAGAGTGGGATGAATGGACTGAGATTTAGGCTCAGTTGTAGATGATTCCAGTTAACTGCAGCAGAAAACAGGAAGGAAGTGCGACCAACGAGAGTGACAGGGCTACTAGAGCGCCGGCTATGGCATAAGCTACGAAAGTTAAGAAGTGACTGTGGATATGAGGGGCTGTTCGTGATGAGGGTTTTAGAAATGAACAGATACCAGGGGATTTGCGTGTGAGAATGAAGAGAAGGCCACCTCAACCAGGAGTAGAGGAAATGAAACGGAACTCCAATAACAGGAGAAGAAGAAATTTGGGGCCCGACCTGTAGATAGCTTCAACGCTTCAACGATCGGGAGGATTGTGATTTGACAACAAGATGTTTTGCAGAATGTGTGAAGCAGGATTTGTTACATTATAGCAGCAATCTGTGTGTTTTAACTCAAGAATTAGCTTAATTTGAGATATACTCAATTATTTTCCAGGTTGATATACAGCACTTGCCGCATATCGATGCTCCGTGTGGGCTGCCATTCTCACCAACTTGTCTATGAGAGGGTCGGATCCATCGCTGAATGCCGTAACCGGGTTACAGCCGTCTGAGCAGACTTACTTACGTACCCAGTGCACAGTGGCGCAGTGGGTAGTGCTGTTGCCTTGCAGCAAGAAGGTCCTGGGTTCGAGTACACCCCTGGGTCTTTCTGCATGGAGTTTGCATGTTCTCCCTGTGCATGCGTGGGTTCTCTCCGGGTACTCCGGCTTCCTCCCACAGACCAAAAACATGACTGTTAGGTTAATTGGCTTCTCCAAATTGTCCTTAGGTGTGAGTGTGTGCGTGAATGGTTGTTTGTCCTGTTTGTCTCTGTGTTGCCCTGCAACAGACTGGCGACCTGTCCAGGGTGTACCCCGCCTCTCGCCCAGTGAACGCTGGAGATAGGCACCAGCACCCCCCGCGACCCCATGAGGGATAAAGCGGTTCGGAAAATGGATGGATGGATGGATGGACTTACCCAGTGGTGGGCACAGTTGTAATAATACGAAAATAGATAATTGCGGGGGTAACTTTTTGCTCATCGCATTATCATTCAAGCTAGGTTTAGGAATTGTTTGCAGACTGGTTATCATCCATTTTATTGGGTTTCGATAACTACAAGAATGATAACGTTAACAACAAGGTATTCATCTGCCATTTACGTGGTCTGGGCCACTAGTAACAGCTAAATAAATGCTAAGTAAATTAACTGAATGCTAATTTAATTATTCGCTAACCTGAAAATCAATAGAAGGACCACAAAACTTAGTATTCAAACCTCAACTCACTACTTTTTACCCCACAGCGGCAGCGCTACTGGCACACCAGTTTATTAAAGTGACATCACAAAAGCTTTTGGACCAATAGCAATGCTGATTCAAAATTCAATGCAAGACACCCATTGAACCTTAAGAGGGCGCCACACTGATGGTTTTAGACAGAAAAGCATGATTTCAACAAATATGCAGTAAATGGTCAAAATAAGCAACAGGATATGTAGATAGCACTATATGACAACCATGTTAACAGTTTATTAGCAAAAAAAGTTGATCTGGCCGTGAGTTAACCTCTAAGGAAAACCAATTCTGGATTAGACCTTTAGGAGTACCAAAGCTTTAGAACATTATCCTATTGAAAGACCCAGTGATGATCCATTTTCTGTTTATTGGTGGAGAGCCTCAGATTTCTATTTTATCCATTTATTTATTTTTTGTTGTTGTTTAAAGCTGCAACATTAAAGATTTCCTGATGCCATGCACTCAACAGGTCTCTGAGAGTCTTTGGAAGTGAATCAAGCCCACAGCATTATAGAACCTTCACCATACAACAGTAGGAATGAGGTGTTTTCACATGTCTTAATTTGTTGTTTTACCCCAAACCCAAATGAAGTGTCTGGAAATCTTATCTGACCGAAGCGCACTATTCCAATTCAAGTTGCAGTCTGATTTAGCCACTCTGTGTGTTTATGTTTAAGATGGAAGATCAAAAAATGGCTTGTAGATAAATACTGATTGTTATGATGACCCCTAAATGCCCATCTGACCAGCCTATGAGAAAGTGACTGATGGAAATTAGCTTTGGCTGCAGGTCATAGTTACAACCCAAAAAACAGAAAGGTATGGACCTCATATTAAAAGTTCCCTAACAAGTAAAACATTTAGAAAGGTGCTTTCGCTACACTTATTTTAAAGGGGCTGTTATGGATGGCAGTAATTATGTGGCTGGTGATTTGGGTAAAAAACATTATTCCTAAGAAAGTTTTTATTCTCAGTGTGACACTATGTTACTGAAATATACAGATCGATTCATTTTAAGGGCTTTTTACACATATTTATCAGGAGGTATGGGCTGGGGGAGGAATGTGAGATGAGATTAGTTGAGATGCTAAAGCTAACAGAGAGCCATGGGACCATCATGATGATAGAAAAGACGACGCATATTGCTTTTTTTTTTTAATATTATGCAATAATATTACAATCTCTTTTTAAAGTTTTGTGCTGCAACAATGCCCACATTTACATTTGAAATGCTGAGAGAAAGAGAGAACCCTAATTCTCAACACTCTTCATTCCTACTGCAGGAACTAAACAATAAACTCAGCAGACGTTACAGCCTGCAAGAAAATTGCTCTGTTCTGTCTTTTTCACAGTCCTCATAACATATAATTCCAAGCTCAAGTTTTGAAGCGTTTGTTGCACCAAACTCCTTAAGTTATCGTTGGTTCAAGTACCACTGGAACTCACAATAGGAAATGGGTTGTATCACATGGACTCGGTCCTTGTGGACAGACACCAGCCAAAACAGGATATGTGACTCTTTGCTTGTTACTCTCTTTTTTTCACAAATAAAGACAGTCAGAGCTAAGCACAGCCTTGAAGGGGAAGACCAGCAACACATGTATGATACTGAATTATAAAATGTGTAATATACAGTCATATTGAATCAATTAGAATATCTGTTCTGGTGGCGATCGTTTGTCAGATTAAAAGTACTTTTTGAAAGTACCAATGTTTAAGGAGGTATTAAACATACTTTTCACTAAGCCAACATTTCTGCATTAAAACGTATTTTTATATGGGTCTGATATATTATAATATTAACGCTGTGTTTTCATCAGCTTTAAGTGGAAAATGGTCATAATTAACAGAAATAAAGGCTTGAAAGCACCAGTCTGGGTGTAATTAATCCAAGTAATGTGTTTCATTAATAGTGCACTGAGTTACTGAACTAAATCATTTTTTCAATAATATTCTAATTTATTAAATATAGTCTTGTAATGTATTCCACTTACAAGAAAGAGTTTTATGAGAGCAGCCGGAACCCACACCCACACATGCAACAAAAATAAATAAATAAATGTAGGCTACACATGGAAACATGGAATTTATTAATGATCAATTTAGGCTCTTATCTCAGCATAAATCTTTACCATCAGCATCCCCGTGCCCCACATAAACACGCTGTTTTACTGTTAAGTCCCCTGAGCTTCTGGGAAGAGAAGAAAAAAAAAAAGAAAACATGTTTGCCCTGGTGCCACGTGAATTGCTGGTTAAGTAGGTCACTCAGAAAGTCAGGAGTGGCAGGGAAGGAGTGCACAAACACCGGCTAACTCCATTACCTCATCCGGGGGATTAATGTCAACAAGCCCATCCATCTGGCTTCAGCTATCCTGGTTCAAGTGACTCCCGACAGCAGCAGCAGAGATTTGTGTTCCTGCTCTCCTGGTGAGGTCAATAAAGCTACACAAACACATAAACGACCTGGAAGCACTGCATGGACATGTACCTGTAGATCTACACGCAACACACCCACGCGCCGCCATGGGCATGAAGAAGGAGTACACAATAGAGGAACTGCCTGTCTCTGGATCTGTTTGTCAAAGGATGAAATTAACTTAGATGCAAAAACAGATGAAACACAGTGGGCTTCCCAGTGTAATAACCTTTTAAGCAAATATAAAACCGAAAGTGTCCCAGTGCAAATTCTCTGTTTAGGAAGGGCTATAGTTTTGACTTCTGAAGAAAATTTCCTGCAAGTCAGGGTCAGGCTGATCTCGAGCATTCATGGATGGAAAGTCGCCGGACAGTTTTAGTTCTTAATCAGTGAGCAACTATTTCCTCCCATAAACAACACACCAAGCAACCCATCGAATTAAACCCTTACATTTATTTGAAGCATCCACTGTTCCTATTTGGCAATTTACAAAGAATTTAGGTTGCAAAGCAGGAAGTCACGAGTACAGAACCGGCTGAGTGACAACATTATACCACCCACCTACGCATACCTGTTGATAATGCCTCAGAGGCATGTCAGAGGTCGATCATTTCAATGTCTCTATTCACACTCATACTTCCAAGCAAGATGCCAGTGCACAGTAGAAAGGCTTTAGCCCACTTTGAACAGGCAGTGGGGAAAGGGCTGATAAGTACCTCTGTATTCAGATCAGAGACAAACAGGTACCTGCTAATGAGATGGCCCTTCACCTGGAGGTAATCAGCAAAAACAAGTATCTGCAGTCTCTGCAGTTGGTTATTGTGCAGGTTAAATGCAATTTTAACATTCTGTCACTGAAACAGCTGCCTACCGGGCCAAAAGGAAATGCTCAAAGGGGTCACATAAAAAAACTATAAACTCTGCTGAAAAAAACAATGCAAGCAACAGAAAACATCCTACTAAGCTATGACTTCCAAAATACTGGCCTTTTCCTCTTCCAAAAATAGCATTGAAAGAACACTGACTCTAACGCACAGTTGGCTAATTGCAAGATAATCATCGCTTTCTGGTTATACAGTAATCGTTTTAAAATCCACCACTGAAAAACCTATAAGACATACTGGTAAACTAAATCAGCTTTTCCTCCTCTGTGCTACATTTACGAGTCCTTTTTTATGACACCCGTTTTACTACGACACCAGCGGTAAATGGTTCATTGTAAATAGCTGTGGGTGAGCACTGATAAGACACTACACAAGGAAACCTTTGCATAATCGGCTACGGTAAACTGGTTGATAACCCAACCAATCAGATTACGAGCTGGCAAATGTTTATCCATTAGGTGTTCCATTACTTTATGGCTAAATCTGGTGATGTTAGGTAGAAAACCTTCTTTTATTAAAAAATAAGTCGGGTTTTTTGTTTAGGATTCATAAATATTTAAACCAATACAGCGATTCAGCAGTGCTCTGGAAATGTCTTTGGTAAACTAGATCAAAACAGAGTAGTGGATACTAATGAAGAGGAAGACAAGTTACCTTTTTTTTTTTGTAAAACATAAAAATCTGAAACGGGAACTTTATTAACCTGCTGGAATTCATCATGAAGGCCGGAGTGTTGGTCCTTGAGATGTTTGGCCGAGTTTGTTGTGTTGCTTGACTTCGTTCCCACCACTTTGAAGCACCATTTGCACACAGGCTGATCTTTAGGTTTCCCTTCTTCGTTTGCCTTGTATGCTAAATATTTAGCATCGATACCATGTCAAATTAGTATTGTATCCGTATGCAACGTTTGAGTACTGATACTTTTTAGATCATCAATATTTTTGACAACCCTTCTCCTGACATGGAATGACAATGTTTTTGCATCTCAAAAGACAGAGAGGATCATTTTTGTAACATGGAGCATAGGCCTGTGCTTTGATATGAAATTATTATTTTTTTTGGTTTGTTGTCTTTGGAACGTGAGCCATCAGTCTGAAGTGTTTTGCTGCTAATAACAGGTTTTTCTCCAGGATGACCCTCTATTCACCTTCGTCTACTCTGACCAGCTTCTCTGTGCCTGCTGAAGAAAAGAATCGACATAGCATGATGCTGCCAGCACCACGTTTCACAGTGGGAGTGGTTTATTCACGGCAATGTGCAGTTTTAGGTTTTCCCATACACACAGTAGTTTGAAGGGAGGTCAAAAGGGTTTAATTTTGATCTTACATCACCAGAGTACTGTCTTACACATGTTAGCTGCGTCCCCCTACATGGCTGGTGGAAAATGGCAAACCAGTGGTGGGAGTAATGCCATTAGAAAAAGTAATATTTTGGGAATGGCCTTACAAGATAACAGTTACAATATAGCGTGGTGCGTTACTTGAACTCGATTGATTAATGTAACGTTTCTCAGGAGATAACTCTCCGCTGTGGGAGAGGGTTTTTACTGGTCCAGGGGAAAAGCAGAGGGTGGGAAGGTTAAGGTTAATAGGTTAAGGCGGCTTAAGGTGGGTGGGGGTTCACCATGCATCACACAGACAGACTGAGAGGACCAACACCGCAAGGGGGTCGAGCCTTGCAAATTCAAAGATAGTGTTTGGAAGCTGAAAGTTTAAGCTCAATTTTATGTTCGCTCAAGAAAAGAGTAAAAAGTTAAGAATGTGCATGTGCAGGATGGATAGATAGATAAATAAGTAAATGATGAGCTAGTAGTTAGCATTGTAATGCTTGTCCTCTGTAATCATGGCGCTCTGTTTGTTATGTCCCGGCTGGATGTGTTCTGCTGTCTGCTCCTCTGTGCCCCGCTAATTAGTGGGAGCAACGACACCTGTGCTGATCTTACTTAGCTGCATGAGTTTCATCTGAGAATGCCTATATATACCTGCTTCTCACAGCTACTCACTGCCAGGTTCTTGAAAGCCATTGTGTGAGTAGATCGGCCGGTGGGCTCTGAGTAACTTGCCTAGTTGTGTCCGTCCGTCCTTCCTTCCTTCCATTGAATTTCCTTACCTTGGTCTCTGATTTCTGAACATCAACTCTGTTCTGCATCCTGACCAAACCCTTTGCCTAGCCGTGTTGTTACCTGTGCCTATTGTTGTGGAAAAATATCATTAGTTGTTATATTAATCAAGCATTTTATGGAAAATAATAAGAGGTACTTCTTGTCTCTAAACTGTGTCTCCCCTCTGTAGCAGAAAACACACAGCTCACAGGGTGTTTGCTTTAAGGTCTGAAAGCTATTTTATGGTTCTTGAGGTCATTTGGGTTGACCCCCTGATAGGACATCTGGGAGCTAAATCAGCCTTACTTCATGAAGACTCGAGAAAGAACAGTCTCCTTGTTTTGGGAGCAGATAGAACCTGGAGTCTTGGTGTCTGCACCCACAACCCCCAAAGTAATCGGGAGGGGCTGGTCAGTCTGATAAAAGATGGGTTTGCGAAGATGAGGGTAGACAAAGAGCTTACAATGGCTGAGGAGAAGGACGTCGGTAACATACTGAAACTAAGCTTGTAAGTTTTTCTTTGTCTCTTTGGAATTCCAAATGAAATAAATATGCATATTTTAAATGTTTGCCTCTGATAATTGTTTCTCCTTTACTACCAAATGTTGAACCGGGGTGAGACAGGCCGTGACAAATGGACAGGAGCGGGCCCATATTAATTTTAACACTATATTTGTGGTTCTGATGCTCGCCTGGATTCTGGATTCCTCTCTGCCAAGCCCTGGATTTGCTCGTGTGGAGCTCATCATCTGTGCTGCCTGCTACACCCACCCAAGCACAGAGTTGGAGCCCTCGGACCCACGGATCAGTTAGAGTGCAACTTCCTGGACCCTGAGAAGGTTGGTGGGTTTTATTTAGTGTCCTGTCATCTCCACTGAATTTATTCCAGCCGCTAACGTGTGTGTGTGTGTGTGTGTGTGTCGCTTTTCTTATTTTAAATCATCAACCACTCCTGTGGTCTGGCTGAATTATTGGGCCCCCAGTTGGAGCATCACAAGCATGGAGTGTGTGGATTTTAATGACTGGTCAGAAGTTTCGGTGGTTTTTAACACTTCAGTGGTATGCTGTCATTGCATTTACAAGTAAAATCCTTGAGCTGAATTTTACCTGGATGTCATCTGGAATGGTGTGACTCCTAATTAACTTGACTGGCAGATGGCCATTCACATTGAGCCAGTTTCTGCTGGAGGTTTTTTCCTGTTAAAGGGGATTTTTTTTTTTCTCCACGGCCGTTACATGATGCTCAGTATGAGGGATTGCTGCAAAGCCATGGAACATCCAACGTCAACCATGGCTATACACTTTCAGGAGGAGTGAAGGCTGCTGTCAAGACTCAACACAATCTGCTGGGTTTCCTTAAACGAGTCTGATTTGATTGAATTTGACTCTGTAAAGTGTCTTGAGATGACGTGTTGTAGATTGGCTCTTTATAACTTGTTATATTGCTTAAAGGAATTTTATTGCTACATGCATGCTTCTTGTCCTTTAATTATAAAGTTTTCAAACATCTAGTTTTATTCTTTTATAAACATTGAACATGACTATATAAATTGTTAGGTGTTTCAACTTACTTGTCCCACTACACAATAACATTTTCAACGCTTTAGTCCATTTAAAAGATTATGTATATTATATTTAATAATTTAACTTGATAGTTAAAGTTCCAGTAACAGTCATCCATCTTCATTGACATTTTAGATCATGTAAAAAAAAATGCCTAGTAACTTTTATTTTTTTTACTTTGATAGTGTAGTAACAGTTGCTAACTGAGTTTTTTGTAACTATAACTAGTTTTAAATTAACGGGACGAGTATTGAAGCAAACGGCACATTTAATTGATTTTATTTAACATCCTTGTATTTCCTAAACTGGCAAGACAGACTGTGTGGACCTCTCCATTCTGCACATTATCAATCTGGATCTGCTTCCATCGAATCAGTTTGGGGAAAGGAGGGACATTTAGCAGAACTTTACAAAGTGATTGGATGAAGCGACACTAAATGCCCGCCTACCAAAGGTTGGTTTTAGCCAATCACTGTATCAAATGAAAACTCAAGGAGCAGGTGCCATGAGAAATCAGTTACGCTGGTCAAGGCACGTCTTGCTGTTCTAAGAAATTATGGATTCCAACAAAACAGATGTGATGGCGTGCGTCCTCCTGTGCTGCCATGTTTATTTTGGTTGTGAGCTCAGCAGCTTTTGCTTTCCTTACAGCTGGTATGTCCCGCCTTAAACCATAATACTGAAATATGATTCGCCCAAACTGTTTTTGGTTCGGGCCCAAATGATTGAGATGGGAGCAGATCAAGATGGATTCCTGTGTGTTTGTGAACGCACAAATACTGGGAGAATCTGGCTTGCAGGCCGTTGTTTGTTGGTCTTTGTGATGCACTAATGTTCTCTAGCAGACCTCTGAGGTCTACCCAGAACATTTGAATTTATTCTGAGATTAAATTACACACAGGTGAACTGTTGGGTAAATTCTGAAGGCAATTGGTTGTACTAGAGTTTATTTAGGTCATCACAGTAAAGGGGGCTAAATACAAATGCACGTCACACTTTTGAGGTTTTCTCTTTTTTTTTTTTTTGAAAGGCAAAACCCTGTATCAATGGGATCTGTGGTTGTAATGTAAAAATGAGGAAAAAGAGGGTACTGACTACTTCTGTAAGGCACAGCGAAAGAGTCTCTTGAGAGAGACATAGGCAGTGAAGTAGCAGAAGTGTACATGGCGAACGAAGAGGAGTCAGTTTACAGTAAGGGCCTCCCTGTTCCTCCTCGCCACTCAATCCTTCCTGCACTAATCCAAACACCTGGAGGGAAAGGAGGGCGGGAGGGATGGGCCCCATGTGACTGCCTGTTCACATGCAGCCAGGACTCAACGTGTTACAGTAACACCTTTTCTCAGAGCACGGCGAGCTGTTACGTAAAGGAGATCCGCGGAAACGCCAGCACGCACGCGGGCCCACTGTGCCAGGGCGTGGGGAATAAACCCGGTTCCAGGGCTGAAAACGGGACGCCGGCGAGTCCAAACATCAGCTGTTGTTTGCGTTTGCCGTTTCACTGCTTACATGGCATGTTCCAGTGTGCCGCCGTAAGCTGCAGAAGAGCTTCCACGCTCGGTTGCCACCCAAGGAAACAGGAGAGTTGTTTACATTCAGCAGGTTTGCCAGAGAAAGAGAAAGCGGCAGATCTCGGAACTGGAAACGTCAAAGTGTGATGACCCAATTAAGAGTCTGAGCATATTTTATTAGACAGGCTCTAACTTGTAGTCCAAACTTACATTTTGTCTGGCCATGACAGACGTGTCTGGAGCTGTGGAGTTCATGGAGTCAGACTAACAGGAAAGAGAGCATGCCAAGTTTGAGCGCACACACACACACACACACACACACACACACACACACACACACACACGCATAATGCATTTCCATGAAGCTTCAGCGAGAAAGACGGGCGGGTTAAGCTGGGATTTCTGTCTCAGTATGTGGGTCACTGAACCTGTGGCATCAGGTTTTATTGACCGGATTGCGACGCTGGAAATAACTGTTAAAAGTACAGCTGTGTTGGTTCAAACACTTTCAGAGCAAGCTGACCTTCTGCCTCAGCTATGTGCAAATAAATGCCAGAAACGCAAATCCAGACAGGGCTTTGTTTGAGCCGCAGAGCTCTGTTTGGAGCACAAGGAGATCCTTTTGTGTGTGTGTGTGTGTGTGTGTGTGTGTGTGTGTGTGTGTGTGTGTGTGTGTGTGTGTCACACACCAGGAAAGGAGCTACCGAAGTCTCGCTGGGACAGAGGCTTCTCAGATTTTATTTTTGAACCGCTGTCATGTCCTCGCTCAACCCCTTTTCTAAGAAACAAAGCGAGATTTATGGCAACTGCTTTTCCAGCTCTTGAGCATCTCCTGCGTACGTGGATTCAGAACAGAAACGTGTTGAGCTCGAAAAAAGGATGTGAAAGAGAAAGCTTGTTCACTATGTTGTTTTTCCAGATAAACTGGGTTAGGAGCGTGTACTTGGGTCGTGGACCAATAATGCTTGCCATTGTCTGCAAAGCAACAGGCAGAGCTGAGGAGGAAATTGATAGATTCTGAGGGCAAAAAAAAAAAAAAAAAAAGAAATGATGGAAGAAAAGCAGATGAATGGGAGGGGAGTGGTGGCAGCACGTGAAGGCAGAGAATGTGTTGTCTGAGAGCCATGTGCTTGGGCCAGGCGTGTGAGTGACTGAAGCTGTTCACGTCAATGCGTGACTCACTCCGAAGGAGGCTACATGTGCACGCCGCCGCGCACGTAGACACACACGGATCCATCCATGAAGCTAATGTGCAGAAGCGTGCTTAATCTCGCAAAAATAACACAGCCACACAAGAAGCAACACTTGCAAAAGCACTTGACACCATAAACTAGAAAAGCACAGAGAAGACAAGGTCCTTCTGCTTGATGTTATTGAGTAAATAACGATAGGAAGCTGGAAGCTGGAGTCAGGGCCACCTTGGAGAGAATATGGCTCAAAAGTGCTTAAGCTTTACTGTTTATATAATTCATACAGTTTCTTGCAGAAAATATTCATCCCCTCTTGGACACAAGCATAATTGGCATACGTGACGTGTTACGTCACAATAATCACACCATCCTCGTGGTGAAATGGGGTGGCAGCGTCATGCTGCGGGGAGGTTTTATACTTCAGATCAAAGCATGTTCATAAGCGACAACAGCCCTGTCTAAGACCAGGCCCAGATCCATCAGAGCTCATTTGCACAGACAAAAAAAAGGGAAAAATCTCATTCATTCATTAGAACTGGTCATTAAAAGGGGCTGTTTGCAAATGCACACCACACTTTTCAGATTTTTTTTTTCTTGTAAAAACAAACAAAACATTCCAGTTTAATAATCCTGTTGTTTTGTCTATCACATAAAATCCTGATAAGATCCATTAAGGGGGTTAAAACGTGACCTAGGCAAGAAGGAATTAATTAAAACACAACTAATTTTAATTTTAAGAGTTTAAACAACTTGAATGTTTTTTTTTTTTTTTTTTTGGTAGCCATGCGAGCTCCCACTTGGTTACTCTCCTGACTTGTACCAGAGAGAGGGAAACATGATCACAAACCAAAATACACACTCCCTGCGAGGAAACACGTTGGCTAGAACGATGGATTAGACATTTCTATGTATAATCAAAGACATGCAGCAGAACTGTCCTACGTTCTAAATGGACATTAAGATCAACAGAGGTGACTGAAAACCTTTGTCTTGACATTTTTTCTGACTTTTCTCTCTGCAGAAAACACAAAGTCTGAACACAGAGCAGGCGCCGGGGCTTTAAACAGCTGCAGCTCGCAGGTCTCTAATGCCTGTTGGAAAAACTAGAAGATCATCTATGCTGAAACCACCAGGCCCATAACTGTGAGCGTATGAGATTACAAAAAAAAAAAAAAAAAAAGAGAGCCCGACACGGCATACCGCTGCCAAGAAGGATTAGAAAAGTTCCATCAATGGTCAGTCACTTCTAATTTAAGCCGTCTCCACATTTTGGTGAAATGTCAACACAACTCCAGTGGATCTAGACAAACTGTCAGAATGACATGACCTGTTTGGTGAACTGTGCAACAACTTACTTTACAGCTTAAGACATATTTAAGTGTGTGTGTGTGTGTGTGGGGGTGGGGGGGTATTCTTCATCTGGGCCAACAATGTGTTTAAGATTTCGGGAGACTGTGACTCATCACAAAAAAGTTTAGATTTGAATTTTGCTTCCAGCTACAACTGCAAGACTTCCGCCTTATACTACAAATATATTTACACTCTTTGCACTTTTTCCCATTTTGTCACATTGCGAACTCACACTTCAAGCTGTTTTATTTGGATTTTTACGTTTTTAAAAAGTAGTGCATGATCGTGAAATGGAATGTTTCTTTTAAAACTGAAAAGTGTGGCATACATTCCCATTCAGGTCCCCTTAATCACTATTTTGTATGAATGAATGAGAGTAAGAGCTACTTTGCAAACAAAGTAGCTCTGATGGATTTTGTTCTGGTCATTGACTGAGCCATAAATAAATATGCTTTGATCTAAAGTATGAAAACTGCAGCATCCCCTAAGCATGATGCTGCCCCCACATTTCACTGGGGGGATGGTGGGCTCATTGTGACGAGCCGTGCTAGTTTTCTTGCTACGCAAAACATTTTTCCTTTTTGTGACCTTGCAAATGGTGAAAAAGTTTGAAGGGCATGAAAACTTTTGCAAGACACTGTATGCCTTTCACTTTTAGGTTTTTGCTCCTGCTGTTGTCTCTCAGCCTTAAGTCATTTCAGTCTCTCCGTGTTATTTTTTTCTTCCAGAATGGCCCTATATAGTGCCCTCAGTCTGATGTTCAGAGTGATGTGTAATGCTACTTTTCCACCACAAATAGTTTTGATCTCATCAGGCCAGAGCGCCTTCTTCTGCACATTTGCCTGGTCCACTACACGGCTTGTGGCAAACTGAACTTTGTAAATATTTCTTCCTGACTCTCTTCCATAAAGTGCAGATTTGTGGAGGGCACAGATAGTTGTGTAGTCGACAGATTCTTCCACCTGAGGTTTGGGTTTATGCAGCTCCTCCAGAGTTCCTACGGGTCCCTTGGCTCCTCCCGATTAATTATGCTCTCCTCATCCTGGTAGCTTTGCTGTTGTTCCATCCTCTTTCTGTTTTCGGATTATGGATTGAACAGACCTCTGTGAGACATTCAAAGCTTGTGATATTCTATTTTGCTGCCTAACGCTGTTTTAAAGTCCTCCACATCGTTATAACCGATCTGTCTGCTATGTCCGTGAAGTTCATGCGATAATATAAGATAGGAAATTCCTTTATTGTCCCAAAATAGGGAAATTCATGATGCTGCCTTCCAGGAACAGCCCCGGTATTTATACTCATATTAAATAGTTGCAGTGGATTTTATTTAGGGGTATTAGAGTAAGGGGAGCTGATTCCAATGGCACACCACATTTTGTTTAAAAAAAAAAGCATGTATTGTTTTCCTTCCTCCCCACCAACGCCTTATGTTGGTCTCCACCTGCAGTCTCAAAAAATATAATTTAAACTTTTGAACTCCTAACATCAAAGAAAAGTTAAAGGGGTGTGAATACATTTCCAGACCCTGTGTGCCTAGAGGGGACCAAAGCACACAGCAATGATGCAGCATCAAGACATAGGATTATATTTGTCCAAAATAGAGCAGCGTAACTATACCAACTAAATCCCTGAGCCACCAGGGAGTCCGGTGGTGACAACCGCAGCCTCGGTGAAGAAAACGTTAAAGATACTGAGCAGCGTGCCGCATTGATTTGAGAGTAAAGGTATACATGCTGTGGGTGGAAATAACATCAGGAGAAAATGATACGCATCCATCCGCACGGGGATTCATATTCAGCCTTTTCTATAAATAGAGAACTACAAATGTATGCGCTACACAATACCACAAATATCTCACTGCATGCATGGGTTGTCAACACCTTCGACTTGCGATTCCCCTACAGAAGAAACGGAACAAGACGTTGCAAGCTATAGGGAGCACTACCGCTTGCAAGCAGCATTTTCCAGATGGCAGTGCTTATGCTAAAACACATACAGCCACTTGCACTTCTGTAGCATCTATGTAAAAAGGCAGATGCATTCCAGACTAAAACAATATTCAGCATCAAATAAAAACGATGTTCCCAGCTTTCAAAAACTCCTTTGTCTCTTTTGGTTTTGGGAATCAGGACAGATGAGGATTTCTCTGCAACAAAAGAACAATCAACCGGGCAACACAAGGAGCAGTTGTCCTCTGAAGGAATATTTAGAAGATTTTGAAACTGCTTCCAGTGAGCGTTATTATGACACAACCAAAGAGAGCAACAACCTGCCCTCAGAAGGTGAAGTAATCGGCTTTTACAAGCTGAACCTGAACAAAAATAAACTAATAATGAAACTAAACCATCCTCTTACAGTTTTAGTTCACCATTTCAACGGCATACTTCTGTCTTACCAAGTAAACAGGACATGAGGTCATTACTCTCGGCGGTGAAAACAATGCAGACGTTTTTGCTGGATGTCGGTTCTAAACAGGAAACACGGTAAACCACTAGAAATGTGTGGCTAAGGACAACAGGTTCTGCATCATGATGGCATGCAGAGCCAAATCACGTTTGGTTCACAAACTTACTACAATCCAGAAGTGGAAAAATGGCGCTTGATGTTACTCATAAGTAAACCCCAATGCGAAGAATCCCACTTCCTCAAACAGTCCCAGGTCAAGAGGTGAAGATCCTCAATTTGGATGTACAACTAGAGTTTAGACCTCATTAACCCTCATGGTCGACATATGACCGTCACTTCAGGCTTTTCTAGAAAATCAACCAAACACATAAAGTTTGACACACATTTCACCGTCGGTTCTACGCGTTTTGCCGTTTAGTTCGAAGATCTTCCATCCAAGCACAAGCTTCTCTCTGCCGACATCAATAAACGCAAAAGGCAAATGAAGAGAGCTCTAAACGTGTCCTTGTCCAGGAAGAGCAGCACAATGCATGTAAGAGGTCCAGGACTGGAATGCTTCAGTCTGCCTGAACTCTTGTTGCATTCACATTTGTTGTCGGAATCCAGAAATCCCGGCTTCTGATGGGAAAAATCAACTGTACCAGCCGCTATAGTCGGACTTTCCCCTCGGAAAGTCGGAGAAATGTTTTTAGGCCGATTGTTGTATCCAACATGGCAGCTCCTCGCATCAACAACAGTTAGCTGTGATAAAACATTTATTTTACAGGACACAGTTGTAAAAGTGTGTTTAAAATCAATGTTGCATGCAGAGGCTGCAACTCTGAACTAAAAAAATTAAAAGTGGTGTTTGCATGTGGAAACTATAGCTTTAAAGGCCTTTTATAAGAGGCACTATGAACAAAACAACAGCTTTCCTGGCCATGGCCATATTTGACTCCTGACCTTTTTTGTTTTTTTTTTTTATTTTGGAATCCCGACTGTCAGTTTTCCGAGGCAAATGGAATGCAACATCACTCCTCCACCAAACTAAATGTAGCTGATCAGCTCCAGGTCAGTTCCCTCCATCACCAATTTGTACCTAAGAACTGACGATCCGTCTCTTCCTACTTCCATCTTGCACCTGTGGAACCATTTTGTACACATCTACTGAAAGCATGGCACATAAGTTTGTCTTTTTCTTTTCATTCACATATTTTAATGCATGTTGGAAGGAAAATGGTCATGAAATATTTCCAAATCTTGCCGATATTGTGTAAAATCATATGTAATTTGGCAGTGTATTTTCAAATTCGTAACACACCCTATTCCCGTCTAGTTTGGTTCAGATCCCTGATTTGGGCCGGCTGACTTTAATAAAATGTGACGGATCACGTCCCCTGATCTAACCTAAAATATCTGAGCAACCTCCTTCTGGCGATTTATTGGAGCCATAACAAGACTTAGTTACAGTAGACAAGCAGAATATAGAAACTTCTGGAAGTCCCTGGCGGGTACAAATTAGTGCTTGTTTAGTACAAAATGGGCCCGTTGTAGTCTGCACCATTTTATAAGAGAAAAATACTGATACAAATTGATAAAAAAAAATGCAAAGGCGTGAAAAGATCCAGGGCTTTCTTTGTGCCCCTTGTGATGTCATTGCCCCAGATACACACAAAGAATGATTAGCAGAATTGTTTTCCTTCTTAGTGTCTGTTTTAAAAACTTTATACTCAGGGAGGTCCTCCAGTCCTCCACTGGAAATCTATACTTGATTATTTTTATCTGGATACATTTCTTTGTGAGCACACCCACACATAAACAGCGCATGATTGTATCTTTATTAGGATAATAAATACTATTTGGAAGTCTCAGGTTCCAGTTTTTTCTTTTTTTTTTCTTTTTTAAAGCTACTCAGCTCGAACACACCTACTAAAAGCGAGAGAGAGGCAGAGCTTGCAGGCATGCATAATACATGGGATAGTAAGAGATGACGGCCAATGTCCTGGTTCTCCTCTACAATTGCTGACCTATGCAACAAATCCGCAACACACAATGTGAGGCAAATCCTCATCTAATGCATCCAAACCCATATCCCCTCTGCTGACTGAGCACTGGCTGCAGCCAAGGGCCCGGCTGGGCCAGCAGGGCCCATCAGCCTCTTCGGTTCAATCCCAAAAATCCCCACCAGCTCTCAGCCTGGGAGCAACATTCATTTCTATTTGAAGTGCAACAAAGTTTACTTGATTTTTCAGGTTTAAGGTAACACCTCCTCGAATATGTCCACGGCAGCAACACGCCTCTATAGCGGTGAAGGTGACAGCTGCACTTGTTATATAGATGAAGAAACGGAATGAGCCAAAGAGGCGGGCATTACTGACCCCTTGCGGTGGATTCGTGTCAGTACAGCTTAGGAGTGAATCCTGGCTCCATTAGCGGGTCTTTAGCGCCGTAAAGTGGAATTGTAGAGAATTATGTATACCGATACAAAACAACGTTTAATGAATAAAACTGATGTAAGAGCGTCTAAACATTTTTATTTTACTTACTAAACAGAATAAACTGCAACTGATTCTACGTTAATTGTGCTCGTATGATTTATCTTCCAATTATGAAAAGAAGAATAAAGGAAATCACATCTGGTATGTTGTTGAGACATGAGACTTTCGTGAACGAATTTCAAACTTTTTAGGTCTATTTTAATTAGATAGTGTGTGCAACCTGTTCCCTGACAACCACAGCTAAGATGTGCCATTACTAGGCAACAACTCCTATCAAGTTTGACTTAAATTAGTGCCATCACCAGACTAATTAAAGCTGCGTTTGAATCTCAAACCCTGTCTAACACAAAAACTTTCTCAACCACACGTCATATGGCATTTCTTAACTTTTAATGTGTTATTATATTCATTCATAACAGGACAACAATGTGGCCTAGGCATTTCTGGTCCAGGTGGTCCACCATGATTTTATAAGAGATCATACATGAGCTCTGCTGCTGATCCCTATTAATATGTGTTTGTATATTGGAATTGTGATGAATAAAAAAAAATTCCTCACAAAAATGTAAGAAAGGTTGTTTGATATGTAAACTATTTATATAACAATAATATAATAATAATAATAATAATAATAATAATAATAATAATAATAATAATAATAATAATAATAATAATAATAATAATAATAATAATAATAATTAATAATAATAGTAATAATAATAATAATAATAATAATAATTACATTTTTTCAAAATGTACACATAAAGGGAAATTTTCCACTAAATATATGACAAATTACTATTTATTTCAATTCTAAGAAATGGCATATAGTGTGATCATTATATTTCCATGCATTTGTTACTTCAAGGCTGGACTATTGTAATTCTTTACTATCAGGAAGTCCACAAAATGCAGTTTGAAGCCTTCAGCTGATCCAAAATGCTGCAGCAAGAGTTCTGATGAAAATGAGAGATCATATTTCTCCAGCTTTAGTTTCCCTTCATTGGCTTCCTGTTAAATCAAGAATGGAATTTGAAATTCTCCTTTTCATGTATAAAGTCAACCTGTCCAGGGTGTACCTCACCTCTCGCCCATTAAATGCTGGAGATAGGCACCATCACCCCTCGCGACCCCACAAGGGATAGACGTGACGGAAAATGGATGGATGGATGTATAAAGCCCTTAATAATCAAGCTCCATCATGTATCAGAGCTCTGATTACCCCGTATGTTCCTAACAGAGCACTTCGCTCTCAGACTGCAGGTCTGCTGGTGATTCCTAGAGTCTCTAAAAGTAGAATGGGAGGCAGATCCTTTAGCTATCAGGCTCCTCTCCTGTGGAACCAACTCCCAGTTTTGGGACTTCCGGTCGGTCACTTCCTGTCTCTGGCTAGCTAGCTGAAAAGTGGATAATGCAACAAGTACCAAATTACTCATCATTATGACTTCGAGGAATAATAATAACTGGTATAAAAGAAAGGTTTACGTGGAGCAGGAGTTTTTTTTTAATCATCGACCATGTACAAGAGCTGTGGATGTGAGCCACCCTACTTTCTTCACCCCCAGCTCTTTAACCCTGATACCCTAACAAATAAAATAGAAATAAAGTTATAGCTTCATTCTTAAGCTAACTTATATTTTAATGTGACAAGCATGCATTAGGAGTTTTGAGACCACATCAGATTGGTAAAATTTCAAGCTTCAAGCCAGTCGTTTGAAAGTTTTGATATTCAATTATTACGTCAGTTAAATCCCAGAAATGTAGCACCGCTATCTTTGTAAAATTAACTGACCAGCAATCTAATCACAACGAGGCAACAGCTAGCATGTTTTTGAATCAGACAATTCATTAGCTTACTGTCCATAAGATCATCGCTGCCTGACTGAAGGACTTCCCCTGGACCCGCAACACAAGAGCACACTGGCCGTCTCAGTAGTGCCGGTTGATGTAGTCAGGATCCAGCAGAGTGAACGTCGGACTTGCTTTGGCTTGAACGGACCATAGCCTTCACGGATACCAAGTCATCCATGCTGCTATTTATTAACACCGTGCCAACTTTTCCACTGTGGAGGTTTGCCTCGGTACATCCGCAATGCAGAGCCATCCGCACCAAGTGACGACACAAAATAGTTACAAAAGTCCTCGTATGTTATATGAGGCCACCTCTTCATATCCTCTGTCATGAATAGTTTGAGGGTGTGGCACTAACCTGCCACTGCCATTGCTCTGCAATCTTTGGAAATGTTGCCGTGACAGTTTACGAATTCAGTCAAGCTAATGGTAGTTGGTCTGGGGAAGCGCTGAAGCGGAAGTGTCTCACAAAAAAACGGAAGTTAGACCCGTATTTGCTTCCGTGTTCGAAAATTCAATTCAATTCTATTTTAATTATTCATGAAATATGTCATCTCAAGGCACTTTACAAAGTCAAATTCAATCATATTATACAGATTGGGTCAGATTATACATAAAATGGAGTTTAGAGTTCATAAAAATTACTCTCTTATTCATTTTTAAAAGTTGACATGGTCTTGCCCCATCTTACCTCTCCGAGCTGATTCATCTACATTCTCCTGCTCGATGCTTCACGTCAGCTGACCAGCTGTACCTAGAGGTGCCGAGGTCTAAAAGGAAGCTAGACCTTGAAGGAGGGTACAGACTATGGAATGATCTTACTTTAGATATCAGACATACCCCTTTACTGTCCAGTTTTAAAACCCTTTTAAAATGCATTTTATTACCCTGGTTTTTACTGTTGTTTTTATCGATTGTATTTTTTTAACTGTTTGTTCTTATTGTTCATCGCATGCTTTATATTCTAAATGTTTCTTGTTTTTGTGTTACATGTGTAGTACTTTATTGCAGTTGTGGTCTTTTTAAAGTGATCCATGAAAGTAAGTTATGGGGTGGATGGTTGACATAAAAGCAGTACTGACCCAAATGTGCGCTGGCCCACCATGTAAATTCCCTGTATGCCCTATTACCAGTCCAGCCCTGAACACAACCCACATACACATGTCAGCCTTATTGATCTCTGCTGGACACCGCACGTGCTCAATGAGCAAAGCAAGCAGATAACAGAACCAGCATCCTCAGTTCAATTCTACCCAAATGTCTTGGATGGATTTGTAGCCAAAATAAAATAAGGACTGTGTTGTTTTTTTGTCATATTGGGATTTTTGTAGACTCCAAATGCAGGTGGAATCGGAAGTAAAGTGAATTATACTTCAGTGAAGCTAACCACAAACTTAGACTTAGACTTAGAGACTTAGACTTTCTTTATTGTCATTTTGTAGCACAGAGTGCATACAGAACGAAATTTCGTTTTTTCATACAGCTCAGAAAGATTGCAGTAACTCTACAGGATACTTTGCAGTGAATTTACAGTACAGGATAAGAAACATGCAGTGGTAAATCACAGTCAAATACAGGATAACTTTCAATTAACTTTCGGATAAAGTGCAGCAGTGAGCAGTAGGCAGATTGAAATGTAAAAACAATGTAAGCAATGTAAACAATTATGCGGTAAGGTGCAGCAGTGATTTAACAATAGACAGTTGCATTGTAAACAGTTTTGCAGTACGTTTCCGGAAAAAGTGCAGCAGCGATATTGAAGGATACATACAAATGTGCAAATTAGCGGGTCGAGTGTGGTACACAGTCCGTTTTTATACTTCAGCAGTTCAACAGTCTGATGGCAGCAGGGAAAAAGCTTTTGCAGAACCTGGTGGACCTGCAACGGATGCTGCGGAACCTCTTTCCAGAGGGCAGCAGGGAGAATAGTCTATGGTGGGGGTGTGAGGGGTCCCTGATGATGTTACGGGCTCGAGACACACAGCGCTGCGATGAAATGTCTTTAATGGAGGGAAGAGGAGCCCCGATGATCCCTTCTGCTGTCCTCACCACTCTCCTCACGTTCTTCCAGTCGGAGGCACTGCAGCCTCCACACCACACAGAGAGACAGCTGGTCAGAATACTCTCTATGGTGCTTCTGTAGAAAGTCGTGAGGATGGGCGGGGGCAGGCGGGCTCTCCTCATCCTCCGCAGAAAGTACAGTCGCTTCTGTGCCCTCTTCACCAGTGACATGGTGTTCATAGTCCAGCTGAGGTTGTCCGTGATGTGCACCCCCAGGAACTTGGTGCTGCTGACCACCTCCACAGCTGAGCTGTTGATGAGCAGTGGAGCATGGTGAGGCCGGTTCTTCCTGAAGTCGACGATGATTTCCTTCGTCTTCTCCACGTTCAGGATCAGGCTGTTGTCTCTGCACCAGCCCACCAGCTGCTCCACCTCCTCTCTGTAGTCCTGGTCGTTGTCGTCTCTGATCAGGCCCACCACCGTTGTGTCGTCCGCAAACTTCACGATGTGATTGGTGGTGAACCTGGGGACGCAGTCCCCAGGACTACAACAGGACTAAGAACTGGCATGGAGAACAGGCAGAGTAACTGCAAGAAAACAACGGGCATATAGTAACAAGACGATCCAATGGAGAGCAAAATAAACATACACTGAAAGAGGGGAGAGAAATGACAGTCAAACCAGAAGAGCTAATGGGGATGCAGCTGAAGGAGAGCGAATGCAGAGCAGCTGGCAGTGGCAGGGTGACAGCAGAGGAAAGCAAAAACAGAAAGAAGCTCATTGAGGCATCTAACAGAAATAATCTAAGTACAAACAGAAGAATAATCTGACAAGGGAAAAAAACTATCACAAGGGAACAAACTGATTAGGCCACACCAGACTAACAATAATGAGCAGAGAAGAAATAATTAAGGCAAGGTCTAACAAGATAACGATCAAAATGAAAACATATCAAATCAAAACACCAGCTGATCGTGACATTTTTGGAATCTGACCAATATTTGAACACATCCGAGCTATTTGAATAAATTTACTGGTTAAAGACCTGCTGCATTCATAATTCCTTTTTTTGGCCTAGACCTGTAGTAAGTTGTGTCTACCACTGCTTTTGTTTAGTGCTTAGTTTACCAACTGAAGGTGAGCGAATTACCTCTCCATTAAACATAACTCAAAAGCTTTGACGATCACGACACAATATTTAGTTAATAAATAACAAACCTGTTGAGGCAAACTTTAATTTTCCAGAATAAATTCACTTTTTTGTGTGATTTTTCACAAGTTCTAAGCTCTATCAGAGTGTGATGTGGCCATGTTGTGATGACAGGTGTGCACCGGTAGGGGGCAGTGAAGTGTCACTAACACAGAAACGCAGCACTTTCTGTCTAAGGCCAGGTACAATCATGGGGAAAAAGCACATTTGCATAATCTAACACAGACATTATATAATTTAGAAAACTAATGGTAATAGTATTGATAAATACATTTACCATTTAATGATTTTATGTAGTGTTATTATAAAATGACGCAATTCCAAAAACACGAGTAAAAACGTTTTTTACATATAAGGATATATTAAAAATGCTCCTGTCTTTACCGGGTCTTGAAATGAATGAACATCTAATAAAATGTCTTAAATTTAAAAAAAAAAAAAAACAAAACAAAAAAAAACACCAGTTTCTACCCTGTCTTTACAAAAATGAATCCAAAATGTCCAACAAGCACACACTTACACTGCAAGAACTTAAAGATGCTGATTTGTGTAATATTTCATTGCAGTTAAAAAAGAAGTTTTGGAACATCCAAATATTTTTCATAACCATTATCAAAAACTTGTTACGCATATTATTTTCAAACTGCCATTTAACTCTAGAATACCTTGTATACTGAGGAGCTCATGGTAGGCATAAGGACAACAGGGTACCCAGAAACTGGGGCTGTATACATGTATATGCATATTTTATGCTTACTGGGTTATGTTTGAGAAGATTCTCAGTCATCCAGATCATGATCAAACCAACAAAGGTTAAAAGATTAAACAACTGGACTTCTACTCTGAAGCTGAACACGTTTCGCTTCCCATCCAGAAAGCTTTCTCAATTCAAAATGTCTGGAGTAGTGTGGAGTTGCAAGCTTTAAAGACCTGCAGGCCTCAATTGAGCTTAGATTCATGTGAATTTGGATGAG
The DNA here is from genome assembly GCF_011125445.2 of Fundulus heteroclitus. Lineage (NCBI taxonomy): Eukaryota > Metazoa > Chordata > Actinopteri > Cyprinodontiformes > Fundulidae > Fundulus > Fundulus heteroclitus. The sequence goes on along the minus strand of NC_046376.1, from coordinate 31,260,915 downwards.
AATCTACCCACTGAGGAAAATGGAGATGATGGTGAACTTCAGGAGAAAATCTCCTACACTACCTCCCCTCACTATCCTCAACAACACTGTGTCTACTATGGATTGCTTCCGGTTTCCAAGAACAACCCCTTTCTCAGACCTGGTTCTCACACATAGACACTGTTCAGAAGAAGGCCCAGCAGAGACTGGGCTTGCTGCGGCAACTCAACAAGTACAGTCCCGCCTCCCACAGGAGCTGCTGCTCAGCTTTTACACTGCCATCAGTCAGTCCGTTTTGTGCACATCCATCACACTGTGGTTTGGCTAATCAACAAAATAAGACTGGTCCAAACGGCAATGAAGAATCAGGTCTGCTGAGACGATCAGCAGGGCTGACCTTCCCTCCATCCAGAACTTCCACAGGTTTAGGGGGACAAAAGGGTAGCTAACTACTCTGCAGACCCCACACACCCTGGAGACAAACTGTTTAGACTTTTTCTCGCAGGTTGGCACTACAGAGCGGTATTTGCAAAAACCTGCAGGCACAGAGAAATTTTAAACCCCAGGTCCTCACTCTGATAATAAACATATCACATCACTACAAGCTGCCTTTCTATTTTGCTTTTCCTCTTTAAAGGTCTTTCTCTTGAACAACTAACATGTCTGTATAAAAAATAATGTAATTTCTGTATAAATGTCACCTTTTTTAATGATGTTTTAATCCATATTTTAAATCAAGAAATCTCGCCAGTGGTATGTTAACCACTATCGATTAGGGAGAACCAAAGAAAAATTGTGTGGTGATCTGAATTTTCTTTTTGATCTGCCTGAACCTTAAAATGCATTATTCTAAGAGTTGGCAGCCTGTGCTGACAATTTATTACAGTGTGGATGCTGTTACAGAGTGAAGAAAGTTAATTTTAATATCAGTAAGATGTTTAAATAAAGTTTTAAGACGCACAGAGCAATTTAAAAGGAAATTGTTATTTACATGTCTGTGGTTCATTGTTCCTTTTGAAAGAATAAGAACAAGACTTGCCACCCAGTGGCAAATTAAAAATTGGAAAAAAATTTCATTCAACAAAGAAGTTTGCAAAGGAAGAGGAAATGAGACAGGCATATCTAAAGAGATAATAAATCAATGTGTATCAATGTGTCAAAATGATTATCAATTTTGAAAAAAAAATTTTTACTTTCATATATTATTTATCTTTGCTGATGTGCTTGAAGTCTTTAATGTCGGAAGGCCTCCTTGCCATCCCCCTAATCTTTCACGCTCACCTGAGATTCAACATCAGATTCAAGTAAAAGACTTTGGCTGGACCCTTCCAAAATGTTATTACTTCCTGTCGGAAGAAACACTAAAATGTTAAAATGTATTTAAAATAAATTGGCTAGGACTATGAATAATTTTCGGTTTAACTGCATACAAATTAAAAGATAACTAGAGGTAAATACTGTAAAGACAAGACAACATTTCTCTGTAATTACCAATACAGTCAAACCCAGCTGGAAAAAATGTTTTTTTATTATTAGAATTATTAGAGGTTTTAATACATCCTGGTAATGAAGATCAAATGAATCTAAAAACAGTTTGTTTCTGCCGTCATTTTACATCTGAAACATCTTCAGTAATGAAAAGCACAACAAGACCACAGGTTTTACAGGAGAGAAAGAAAAAAAAGCCGCATGGCTTCAGGTGTCATGTGGAGAATCACGTTACAGAGAAGACTGTTTTCTAGAAGCAGCTTCTGTGGGAAGAGGATGTCAGAGAGAAAACAAGTTCATTCTCATCCCATAAAGGCCGTTTCTTCCCTCGGGTAAACATCTCCACTTCCAGACTCCCTAAGAAAAGAAACTCGTGATTTAACAAAGTTGGTTTACAGTCTGTAGTTCTTCCTTGCTGCTTCTTTCTAAAACTAAAAGTTCCCAACGACTGGGGCGACTTTCTGAAAGATTTTATCAAGATAATCAGTGGCTAAACGTTTTCGCACAATTTCCATCCAGGTTTCGTGGATCATTTTTGTTCAGCACATTTTTTTTAAAAACACAGCGTCAACTTTTTAAACATTCTTAGCGTTTATCAGAAAAAAAACAAGACATTTCTAAAGTAACAACAGCATTAACGGGAACATTTTAAACAGTGCGTTAGGATTTTTCTCAAGCATTTTTCTTCCATTTGAGAGATAAGTTAAGTGGCGAGTCATCGAGATGTGTTCATTGAACAAAAGGTGCAGTTAAAGTGAATCAGAACAAAATAAATACAATTATAAAAATCTCGAGTCGTAAAAATCTAAAGACAAACGGACACAAAAAAAAAAAAAAAAAAAACACAGATAAGGAACCTTTTTGTTTTCCATTCTGGTGCACAGATCTAGCACATCAGCTCCGGAACGTCAACGCGTTGCTGCCGCCGTCACGAGCCACGCACAGGAATGCCATCCTTCCGGTCGGGGCTGCCAGCCGCTCACGGCAACCATCACATCAGTGCCAAGGGAGCGTCTCTGGAAGATCCTGGGTGCTCGGTGGTCCCTGGGGGAACATCCTTCTCACCCGCCTCTCAGATGGCTCCTACCCAGCGACGCTTCTCAACCCATCCTCGGTTTAAGTCCTGATGCCTTCAGATGGCACTCAGCTGATCAACAGCGCCCGGCGCGGTTGGGAAATGCTCGATCCCTTCTTTACGTTGGTGCCAAAATATGACACGTGCTGCTGGAAGAAGGGTGTGTTCCTACATGCTTTCATGAGAAGTGGCAGTGACACTAAATCAGCGTTCACAACAAACCTCCGTGGCCCTTCAGCCGCGTGTTCCAACAGGAAGCAGTTTGACGAGAGAGTTTTAGGTTCCGTCATTAAAGTGCTTTTGTCTAAATCTCTTTTTTTTTTGCTTCCTTCAGCGCATCCTGTTTTCATCCCTTTTGGTACAAACAGACGACCCGTAGAGCACGGTGCACCTTTATGAGTCAAAGCCCATTTTGCGGGAATATGCCGTCGGCTCTGGACCTCTTGCAGGACAGAGTCCTCACTTTGTGTACCGACCGAGGCTGGCGGTTGGCCTCAGCGGTTTCTTCTGGTGCTTGTGGTACTTGCGCAGGACGAAGTCAAAATTCGCTGTTGTGGACATAGCATAGAAGACGTTGGCTTTGTCCGGTACAAGCAGCTCTGAAGGCAGAAAACACAGGAAGGAGGGTTATTACTGTGTTATTCCTTTATTGTGTACTGAAGCACTATCATGGACTGACCTCTCTGCTGCGAGATGATCTGCGACAGGGTGAAGTCCTGCGGGTTCATGTTCTCCAGGTGATGCTTCTCCAAAGCCCTCTGAATCACCTGAGCAGTTTTGTCCTGGCTGGTCAGCTACGTGACACAAAGAATCACAAACACACCCTAATGAGTCCAGGAAACTGAGCTTTGAAATTCTGACATTCCGTCTTGTCACTGTGCGCGACGCGTTTTAGCATGCCGCCGCGCTGCTGCGGTAATTCCAGTCCCACCGCATCTTCCCACCATGATCCGTGCGGCTGCTTCTCTTCTGAAGCGTCCAACCATTGGTAGAATTTCCCTACTTGTCGGAAAGTGATGCATCCCAACTGACCTCTGGCGTTTGCAACTACTGTTAAGATGAGTAACCATGCAAGCAGTAGGGCTGGGCAATAAATCGAGATTTTTAAAAACATCTGGGGGGTTCTAAAAAATATTTAAGAAGAGACTATATCATTTTTATCAAGGTCTATGTTGCATTAGAATTATATTTTTTATGTATTCCAGTAGGTTACTTTTCAGCCGTTTGCCATATTTGTCTACAGCTGTTTGTTGAAAATTGTTCCCGTGAGACATTTGGGACAAAGCTTTGTTTCAGAGACGTCTTTTTATAATTACTATATGACAAGAAAAGAATATTGGGATAAATATCGTATATCAGCATTCATCCTAAAAATATTGAGATATTATTTTCGGTCATAATAACCTAGCCCGAGTAAGAAGTTAGTCACGAATGTAAAATACCTAATTGAAGTTTGTAAAACCAAACCAAAGCTGAGTAAAATGTTTCTACATCCTCAAGAACTAAAAAGATGTTGCCCAGAGCACGACTGTTAGTATTTACATCCACTTTCAAATGATAACAGAAATATCTTTAGCAATTTAGATAGATAAGGTTAGACTCATCCCACAGACACAGCAGCACTATCAGGAAAACAGCCTTCTCTATTTTAACGTGGCATCAGAAACGTCAAATAGACTCTACACAGCCTTCCTACCATGTGGGGAAGGAGACTGCAGGCAGGACGGTAGCAGTGTTGAAGTGCCTGGCGCTATTCTGGATCTTTTCCAGTGGACGCGAGTTTCTCTACCTCATACAACGAACTTCAGCTTTTCATGTTTTCAACCAGATTGTCAACAAGAAGTCTCGCCAGTGCTATGTTAACAACTATTGATTAGAAAGCACCGAGAGATTGGCTGACCGGCATCTCCAGAGTGATCAGCCCTAACCTTTGACCGCCTGGTTGGACACTAAAGGTTGATCTTTTTCAAACCTGGGATACTAATGTTCTAAAAGCAGGTGGTGCTGACAATAATCTACAGTAGGGATGCCGTCACTGACTAAGGACCGCAAAAAAGGTTATTTTTGCTGTCAGTAAGGAGTTCAATTAAAGTCTTAGGAAGCACAAAGCGATTTAAAAAGTAAATTATTATTTACATGTGAAGACATGTCTGTGGTCTGTTGCTCATTTGAAAATGGTGAGAAAGAGCAAGACTTTAGAAAGATTACAGGAAGGCTGTACAGCAAAGGTGATCTGTTGTATCTTTTTGAGCTTTAGCCTCTGACAGGTAACATGCTGGAGTTTGAAATGTTGGCAGCCTTTTAGAAATCTCAGAGTGAAGGTAGAGATCTACACCTCTTTTGTGTTCAGAACATCTTTCCTTCAAAACCCTCCTCTCAGCAGAATTAGGTTCTTTTTGGGGGTTTTTTGTTGTTGTTTTTTTTTGTTTTTTTTACAACCTGAACAAAACTCACCAGGATGCTTTTGTACATGTTGCCGTTGTCGTGGCCCAGGTCCACGCTGACCCTGATGATGCAGGAGTCGGAGCCCTGGCGGTTATACATGGGCAGGGACGTCATGGAGATGGAGCGCTTGTGATGGGAGGCCAGGTGAACGCCGGCGCCGGCCAACTCCGCCGAGCCGAGGTCCGCGCTGCAGTCGGAGGAGGAACCAGAGGGAGAGGGAGACTCTGAAGAGGAGGCGGCCAAGGGGCAGGGGGAGGACGACGAGGAACAGAAGGCCTCGGATACGTTGTTGTAAGAGCTGTGAAAGGACTATAGAGGAGAGGCAGAGAGATGAATACTCCTGTGAGAATGTTGATCAGTGAAGGAAGACGCTAATACTGAAGCTGTATAATATTAAACTCTTCTGTTGTTCTACTGCACATTTTGAAAAGTCTTATGTGTGCTTCCCGGTTTAACAAATTTCACCAATTAGAAAGAGACAAGTGGCGTGTTTGCTTGAGGACAAGTGATGGTTGTTGTGAGCACAGAGAGCGTTTTGTTGAAGGCACAGCAAGACAAAGACCATCACTGTTAGCCCGAGTGACAAAAGGACGGATAGAAGTCAGAGACAATGGGGTTTCATACAGGGACAAAGACGCGCTCGCGCACAAAGCCGGTTGGTTACCTGTAGTTGGATGGAACAAGATGAGTTCGGGGAAGAAAGATCTTCCATCTCAGATCCACTGGATCCAGAAGACAAAAGGCTGATCTGGTCAGCGGGGAGTTTCTTAGAGTTCTCGCTGGCTGACCGGAATCTGTGGGTGAGATCTTCAGTGAGAATGCTACACCAAACTAATTTAACTATATGATTATGTCAGATTTATACCATATTACTCCAGATTTTACTCTGCATTTTATCATTACCGTCTGAATCTCAATTGACATTCTAACCAGTCTATCTTACTGTGAACTCAGCGCTGAGCTGTGTGAACAGTGTATCCACTGCAGGTTTGAATAAGCAAACAGAGCCACGGCACATTGCTGAACTAGTCACACCTCTTGAACCGTTTTGCATTTGAACAACCACAAAGCCTCAATGTATTTTACCGAGCTTTTAGGGTGTAGACGAAGACAAAGCAGAGCATCGTGGTGAAGCGGAAGGAATTTAATGTATGGTTTTTACAAATGAAATGCAAAAAACTTTGGTGCGCATTTGAGTTCAACCCCTTCTTCTCTCATACCCCTAAACAAAAAGCACTCAAACCATCCACCCTAAGGAGTCTCCTATTCAGTAAGTACGTTCAACCTGGGTGAAATGTACACCTCTGATGTTTGTTTATGAGAACTTTGATGAGAAACTGTGATATGAAGTCCAAGGACAACAACGGGAAAACTGTCGGTTGTGCAGCGCACAGATCTGGAATTTGTGTGGTGGTCATTTTAAAAGAACGGCAAAAGAAGTCCCGTTTAACTTTTAGGAAAAAAAACGTATGCAGCCTTTTGGCCTACATGCAAAGCACATGCGCGGTGTAAACATAACTCTGCAAATCACCCTGGACACACCACCCCCACAGCAAAACATGGTGGTGGCAGTATCACGATGTGGCCATGCTTTACAGCAGCAGGGTGATGCAAAAGAGAGGAAAATTGATAGAAGCTGCAACAGACTTGAGACTGAGGCGTCGCTTCCTCTTCCCGCAGGACAATAAGCAGAGCTACAATCTGAACAGGAAGAAATGTCATCTTCTAGGTGTGTAGAACGAGTAAAGACAAACTGTAGAAGAGTTTTAAAACTCCCATCAACTTTGCATTCGTCTACTCCTTTCTGGTGGTACATAGGATCTCCTAAATGTGCATAATGGCATATTAATGGCATGTGCATTGTAGGCTGTGGTCGTAATGAGTCAAAGCTTCAAAAAAAAGTCGAAGGGTATTGTGCTTTGTGCTTTGCTTTGCAAGGCAGTGTGATACTCACAAGGAGAGTTTCTTGAGAGAGCGGTTGCTCCAGAACGGCGGGGAGCAAGCGTCGACCGGAGGCTCGAGCTCCCTGGACATTTCGTAGCTGCAACAGCAAAACAAGAAATTACTTCAGTTGTTATGGTGAACTACAGGTGCACCGAGGAAAACTCCAGCTCTCGGTGTTGATTTTGTCATCAGGCATGTTTAGTTCTCTGGGGGGGAGGGGGGATCCTTGATTTGAAACTCTAAATTAAGCATCCTGCCCTCATTTATGCTTTTGGAGAGAGAGAGAGAAAAGGTCTCTGTGATGCAGATGCATGTGTGATGTTTGGGCTCACCTCTCCTGATCCGTGAGCAGCTTGTCTCCGTGCAGCCAAGCAGCGATGTTGGGATGATCGGGGAGGTTGTACTGGGAACAGGACGCCTGCAGCAAACGGATCTGGGACAGGACGTCAAACTCCTACATGGGAAAGAGAAATGTTGACGGGTAAACAACGAAACCAGGGCGAAACGGGCTGCTGGACGTAACGTTGCATAATCTTCCTGGAGCAACAAGGTTGCAGTAGCACCACTCGAGTTCGAGAAAGTCACACGAGAACCCAGGCTTAGAATACGAAGGCGGGTTTATGTTTAACTTTCTGTTTACACTGACAACACATATCTACTCTATACCCTCATCCAGCATGTAGAGCACAGGAATATATCACACCAACAGACTTTTTTTTTTCTTTTGCTTGTTAAAAAAAAAAGGTCAAATAAAGAAGATTCCATACAAGGTTATTATATAATAGGAACCACTTACCCTCCTCCTCTTCTCAAAGTTTATAAGTCCACCCTGTTGAAAGAGTTGATTATTAGTACTTTCATTTATTACATGAATCAATGATTAATTAGGCAGAAGAAAGTCATACTAAGCTGTATTTTCCCCATTTTAACATTGGCAGCTTTCTTGAACAAGTCTGCTGTGTTTTCACATGTCTTTAGGGTCACTTGTTTAAACATGGATTTTTAAACCAGTTGTGTTACTTGTTTGAAAAAAAAAATTATTCTTTCTTAAATTGTTTTATGTTGGGAAAAAAGGAGTTTTCCCTCTTCTGATTGTAAATGAAAAACAGGCGCTTCCTCAGCAACATAACTGCAGCTTGTTCTTGGACTAGATGCGGCTGAAAGTCCTTTAAATCAGATAGTGTGGAGCAATTTTTCACTCTAACTGGCTTTGGTATTTAATTTACTTCTAAAAGGCAGCACTAAAAAGCACTGGTCACCCAGTAAGAAACACAAAAATCAATTTTTGTTTCCCCCAATGATTAAATACTATTTTTGACTCTGTACAAATAAAAACCTCCTCAGTTTCTACAACAGAGAGCGAGACGTCAGCCGATAACAGGAAGGCTGAGTGACTTCTAGATGTCGGGGGTGTTCTGTTGCGGTTCCTTCTGGTTCTTGTGGAACATGCTGGGACTGGAAATGCCTTTGCAGTTAGTGTAAGATTTTGCTCTCGAGGGCATACACGAAGAAAACTGATGTTTACATTCATTAATGCCAACCATAAAAACTGGTAATAAAAAGATGCTTAAAAACAGCCTAAAATATAAACTCCCAAATTAGTTTTGCCAAAAAAAAAAAAACTAAATCCTGGAATTTTATGCTCCTGCTTCCTCACATACTTCATTATTGCCTCTGCTCCAGGAAAGTAATGGGAATCGGCTAAAACTGGCTAAGGGAGGAGATCGGATCTTGGCCAAAGGACTCTGATAGGAGCAGCTCTTGTTTGATCTGCCCGATGAACCCTTCAGATATTCCAGCATAAATGTTAACAAATGATTTTTTACCTCTGTGGTGTCCGGCAGAGCCGTGTCCAACATGGTGAGGACGGTCAGGTAGGTGCCCAGGTAAGGAACGACTCCACTGGAGATACTCTGCAAACAAACCCATTAAAGTTACAGCAGCAGGTAGTTTATTTTCCACTTATCTAAAGTCAGTTTGGCTCTTTTTTTTTTCTGTTTGGATTTTACGCTCACAGATCAAAACATGACAATGTTCACACGGCGCTGAAGCCAGTCAGCAGAACTGCAGGCTCATATTACAGCCCAGGAGAATGTGCATACGGCTCATAAAAAGACCCCCGTCTGGTCTATTATTACTGACCTATAATCCTATTGACCTGGCGCCATTTGAAGCCTGCTCAGCGCCGAGCGCAGCTAAAAATAGGTTCAATTCCCAGCCGTGCCAGAGAGGGAAATCTACACTCGTGGGGCTTTTGGAGGTGTATATTATGAGAGGGATTTGCATGAGTCTTATGCCACATATGAAAATGACTCCAAGATAAAAGGCCAAACTCTGTGATATGGGGCACCATGCTCTTTTTTTTATCATTATCATATTGAGACATAGCTTACCATCTGCCTGGGGAGATGACACTTCTTGTTTAACTTTGGAGAAACATTATCCCCATTTGCTTGGCCTCCATCCTGTTGATGACAATCAAAGCTGTGGTCAGTTTAAGGTTAGACGCTGTTACACCGGCAACGGAAGAGCTTTTATTACACATTAGCTAGAATATCCTGCTTAACAGTTGTTGCTGTTTCTCAAAAGGCTTAATGTTCAATCCTCTTCAGCCTTCTTGTCCATAAAGGTTTAGGTATGTTATATAGTATAAGCGATGGCGTTTGCATAGCTGATAAGTCCGACAGATGAAATTAAAGAGTGTTTGTTGCCCCAACAATACCGTCTGTTGATTGGGGGAAATGAACACTAGCTGTTTAGCTGTTGGGTACAGACAGTGCAACGGGATCTGATGACTTTAGGGTTCTTTATTGGAGCGGGACAAAAGGCGTCTGTGACGCAGTTCCCCAAAGACAGCTACAGAGAGAGGAAGGAGCAGGGAACACGGTGTTCTCGAGGCCCCTTGTTTGCTGTTAATAACCAGTCAAACATTTCTGCAAACATTAACTCAAGACGGAACATTTTAAGATTAAACGAGTGCCACGCGTGTTTAAGGTGGGACAACCTTTGCCTCCATCCTGATTCCTTTGTACCACTTTTGGTTGTTCAAGACCCAAACCTGTAGCTCTGGCTTCGGTTCTTTATATTCGACCAGGTCAGATTTGATCAGAGACTTCATTTACATCCCTTTGAAGGATTTCCACCTTACCCAGCACTTCTACGAGGGAATTATACACTTTGCTCAATGCCATGCAAAATGATTCATACCTCACATTTCATGTTACAACTAAAAATCTTTCACAAATAGAAAAACGATTATTATAAAAAGAAATGATTTTTATTCAACTCTATCAGAGGAAAGGGAGCTGAAAACAATTGTAGATTTCGTGCTATGCTGTGAATGCTGATTGCTGGTTATTGCATATTGGACAGATCAGTTAATGGTAATCCATAAATTGAAACTACAGGAACGTTTTATCGAACACTGTATTGTTGACAGAAACTTCAGTTCAAATCTGACATCATGCAATATAAATTTTTTTTTTCAATCTACCTTTGCTCTTTTGTCCAGCCCAGACCTATGCTGGTTGTCTCATATGTCAATGTGGCTTGTAGATTGAAATGGAAGATAAGATGAGACAGGGACTGATACCACTCTTTGCTAAAGGAAATTGAGCAAATAGGCATTTCTAACCAAAAATTTAAAAAAAAGGCTTCAAAGTGGTTCTATACAGATGTTCTATCTAGCCATTGGCGACTGTCGTTAAAGCTAGGATTAGCTTGTGGTTGCCACATGAAGGAGCCCTCCAATGACTGTCGGCCAATAATACAGATCGTAAAGCTTTGCAAGTGATTAATGTTAGTATTCTGTTGATTTTCTGTTGCTATCATTCATGACATCAGCCAACAACAACAACATAATCAATGATGTCAAATATTTAAGACTTTTCTTTATTGATACGATCTAAAGACAAAAAAAAAAAAAATTAAATCTCAAGTTAAATCAATATTGAAAAAGCTCCCATTTCCCCCCATCATGGCTGATGAGCCGTAATACCAGTGCTCACTGGTATTACCGTCCAGACTGTTTAACGTCTGGACTGGAGTTTTCTCCTGCTGGACTGGGCAGAGAGTGGCACAGCGCTGCCCAGTCCCTGTTCCTGTACACTGATGATCAGGTGCCTGAAAAAAGGCAACTACACTTTTTTCAGGGACAAATTCAGCAGTTTTGAAATAGTTTCCTCTGGGAAAAACAAAAACTCGCACCATCCATCACTACAATTTACTCTAATCGAGGCAGCGCTGTTTTAAGATGCAATAATTGCGATTCTTGTGTTTTAAATTAAACCAATTCAGACTCTGCAATAAATTAAATCATATAATACAGTTTTCATTTTTAAAACAATATTTGCGTAAAAACCATAAAATGTAAAATGTTTTTGTTTTTCAATCATGGCTATCAAAATGTGACAATCTCATACCAGCCCGTTACTAAATCAGCCATTTCTGTGTCCATATACGAAAAGGTGCAGCTCAGTGTGTGTGTGTGTGTGTGTGTGTGTGTGTGTGTGTGTGTGTGTGTGTGTGTGTGTGTGTGTGTGTGTGTGTGTGTGTGTGTGTGTGTGTGTGTTTTCCTCACCTCCACTCTGTAGGCTAGAACACAGTTCTCATCAGGGAAGGTCTCACAGAGATTATCGAACGCAGCCATGCTGTCTCTGCAAACAGGGACAAAGACAACATGAAGAGGGCGGCATCAGGTGTTTTAAACATTACCCGCAGTAAATGTTCCTAAAGGTTTACATATTTTAACTTGCATGCGTGGTAAGCAGTTTAGAGGAAGTTATGCATCAGCTGCTCGCGAACTTTCCACTCAGTTCATGGCCTGAACTAGAATACGAGTTATCAACCAAGCTTTTGCTGACTCGTTCAATCAAGAGTGTCAAGGAACTGCACTTGTTGGTAGGTAGGTGTCCTCATTAAATGAAAATTATTCGCAACCCTAGAGTCAGAACGACACTAGCCTTAGAAACAAGCAAAAAAAAAAAGAGGGAGTCAACCCCACCTGCTAACAGCTGCCCAGGTCTTCCTCAGTCTGTAAACGGCATTGGAGTGCAGAGCGGAAAGGATCGCCTTGAGGGAGGAGAAGTTCTTCAAGCGACGACATTCCTGCAAAAATAAATAGTTTGCGTTCAGTGGCTTCCCTTCGTTTCAATGTGCTCCAACTCTGACGAGGCAGGGGTTGGTATGAGATCTTCACGGCACGACACGACACAGGAAGAAAAAATGCTAAATCTTCATAGAGCACGCACGAATATTTCCAATACAAATTTTTAGAACAGGATGTGATTTGCCTTTTTTTTTTAAACAAAAAAAGGAATAATTATTCATTCCGCTGCATGTGAACCATGTCGACATAGCTTTAAGTACCTCATCTGCAACATTCGTTTTTGATTTTGATGCACCAATTTCAGTAAAACTCCAGAATAAAGCAGTTTTAAAGTGCTTTTTGTGCAGAATATTAGAGCTTTTTGTCCTTCTGATCTTTCTGGAGTAACAGGTGGAGCAGGCTTATATTGGCTGGTTAATTGGGCGGCCAGTCGACCCCAGTGGCTAGCCTGCAGTCTGCGGCTTAACAGACAAAGCGCAGCCAGAAATATTTCCAAAGAGTGGGATCTGTCCTTGTACGCAGGGGCACCATGTAATTCCTGTCTTTCAGCCACCTGCCCGGCAGTGCCCAGGAACAGGTAGGGGAGGGGCGGTGCTGCTGTGCTACGCTGTGTTCCACACAGCTGTGAAAACTCCAGGTACTCTGAAACTTTGGCTGATGTCTCAGAAGGATGCGTTGTGTTCAAGTGTTAGAGCAAACATGCTCATTTCCAACACCTGCCCATAGAAATTATGAGGGTTTTTTTCAAGCCTTAGCATACCTTGATGCCAGAAACCAGCCCAGGTCTGAATCAGGCGCGATGACTAAGTAAAGCTCCTCTATCACCTGCCGACTGAAACCCACCTTGGCCACTTTGATCCACTTCTCAATGATGCGGGCCCTCTGGGCCGGATTCCCAGGAGGGGTCCAGGAGGAGCCGGACACGGGTTCTGCGGGAGGCTGGGAGAGCAGCGACACGATCACCCTGTTGGTCACAGCGTTGAACTGCGCGATGGTGGCCCGGATGGTGGGGGACATGTTTTCCTTCTTGTCTCTCTGGGACCACACGCAGCCCAGACACTGGTAGGGCACCACTTTGACAAACAGGGCCTGAAAACGTGACGGACGGCCACAGTCAGCCTTCAAGCATCAGACAGGAAAGATTTAGAAATGAACCGTGAAGAACAGCCAGTGACGCACGGAGTCCATTCGAGTGAGCTGCTCCGCAACGGCCGTGGCAGAGAAATCCATGATGCCGCCCTGGTCCAGAGGGCTTTCGCATCCTGAGTCCTCACTAGCCGACTCCTCCTCACCGTGCTCAGGACCAGCAGCAACAGAACAAGCACTGGCCGACGCTCCTGAAACAAAGAGCACTGACATTAATGGGGATTTCAGCAGTTTCCAACCACAATGTTAGCGTTACCGTCAGCAACGCCGACGGTACGACTGTAATCAAAGGCCGTGCGGTGGAGTAAAGGGCTCACCTTCTTCTTTCTGGAACCTTTTGAGCAGCTCGTCGGCTTGTCCCGCCAGGGAGCAGAAGTTTGGCTGGCTGTGCATGCCGCCATGCACGGCGGAGCTGATCCTCAGGTGATCCAGCAGCAGGCGGAGGGCCGGGTGCAGCGGAGGGTCCCTGAGGTCCTCGCTGTACTCGTCCAACCATGTCTGCACAAAGGTCAACAGAGGGCTGGGAAGGGAGAGGGGCACAGCGGAACAAACGTTACCTCTTAGGCATAAAAACGACAACTTGGACGTGTATCCTGTAATGGCAGACTCTTACCTTTTGTAGTAATCAGCGCTGTCCAGGTCTGAAGAGGCGCTGTCTCTGTAAGCAAAAAAATAAATAAATCAACAGTTCGCCTCTTCTTTTCGTCTTCAAATCTTTTAATTCTTATTTGTGGCTGCCTCGCCGCAGAGCTGCTCCTTAACATTGAATCCAGCCAACCATGCTGACTATGCTGACTGTGCATAATTGCTGTTGCTGGGAGCTTCCAGCTAATGAGCACCTGCTTGGCCTTTTATTACATCAAAGCCATGGTGAGATGCTCCATCAGTGGGAACATCAAATACAAGACTCCTTCCAAAACGTGACTGCTCTGCACGAATAAACAAAAGATGTTTTCCATAATTAACTCCAATAAAAATGGATTTATGCCTCCTTCGTCATGGAAGATGACTGAAAAGGTTGGCTTATAGGAGGATCCATATCCTTTGAATGTTTTTTTTAATTTCTCGGTAAGTCTCTAGCAGCTTTGCACATTTGAAGACTTAAAGTGTCGCCTTTTTTTTGTAGGCCAAGCTCAGCCAGGCTGGATCCGTCAACTGCAAGTGTGTTTAAAAGTTGTTGCACTAACATGTTTGCATGTAGCTACCTGATGTGCTCCAGCGCCAGCACAAAGAAATGGAAACTAAATGATTTAAATGTTTCATCATCAATACGAATAATTGAATGGAAGCCATTGCAGGGCAGGCAGCAGCCAGTTTAGAGCTGTATAAGGTAAGCGGCTGTACCTCTGGAAGAGCAGCTCTATCAGCGTCGTGGTGCTGGCGAAGGTCCGGTACGTGGAGAGGAAGATCCTGCTGTAGTCTGGCTCCTGGCTGCCGCTGTCCAGCAGGTGCCGTATGAGCAGGTCCAGGGTGGCAGCCTTCAGACGCCGCACCTTGCACGTGCGGTACTGGACGAAACCGGAGCAGGGGGTCACGTCGCCAGGCGCGGATGAGCAGGGGACCGGTTCCCGCCGCAACGTGACCCCGTACACGGCGCCATCCTCCTTCTCCTCACCCCACTCCTGCACTGGATTCTGGGGAGAGAAAAAAATAAATAAAACATCCAAGTCGGTTAAAAAAAAACAAAAAAAAAAACATTTGATTGTAATATAGTGTGACCGTCAGCCTCTAAAAGCTAAAAGATAAAGAGTCACAGGTACAAATATAGATCACGATATGTTTGCAGATACAACAGAAGGGCCATAGGATGAGCCAAACAAACGGGTGACACAGCTGCCCACTGAGACTTAGCACTGATCCCTCATAAACCTACAGCCACTATGTAATATTTACGCCTGCTAACAGCCACCATCTACAGCGACGGCACAAACAGGTTACCGTGTGATGATCACAGTAATTATCTCAGGTCCAGCTGACGCAGACAGAAGGAACAGATATGAATCTGGACTTCCAAAAGGAAAATATTACTGTGTGTCTGGGTTTTCTTTTTTCTTAGGTTTTGGTCTGTCTTTACAATTTCCTTGCGGCCCTGATCTTTCCAAGAATCCCAGCTCTACTCGTCAGTGTTTATGGAGAAATAAAAAGGAAAATAAAAAGGCAGGCAAATCAAAGAAAAAAAAAACTGGTTTCCAGTGTATTCAGTCCTGCCACTATGAGGCCTTACTAAGAAAAGAAGAACGCACATTGGATGCCTGCGGCTGTTGGTACAACAGCAGCGGCCGTTTCTCTCCGAATTAAATCCTCTTTTCATAACATCAAACAATGGGTTAGGGTTTGTTTGTTTTCTGCGAGAGCTTTTCCGATCATTTTCACAGCCAAAGCCCCTGCAGTGTTCTTAAAAGCGCTCGAAGGGACACTGGGGAACCGGTTTTATCAGATGCAAAAACAAAGCGCCAGATTCAGGCTCTCAGCCTATCACGCTTTAACATGAAAACAGTTGCGCAACGCCAATCTTTCGATGAGTTGCTTTTCCCGATACACTGTAAAGACTAACTCTAGAAAGGAGGACATTTCAGCCATTCAACTTATTCAAATTCAAAACCAAGCATATTAGTTTGCAAATGGAATGTTCAACAATGGTCACACTCTAAGAAAATAAGCTACTTTATTTCATTTTACCTCAACTAAACATTTTAGTTAGAATTTAAGTGAAGAACGGTATGGTGGCCGTGTTTTTATGGGTTGTATTAAGATAATATATAAGCTCGGTGAAAGTTAAAAACTGAAGAATCCAGGTTGAGGGAGTTTCTCTTGAGTTTAAAACTTATACAGAAAACCTGTTGAGCTGCAGCATCTGCCAGCCAGCGTCACAAAAAACGTTGTTGCTTGCGTATCGCTGCAGAAGTGAGCACATATGACTCAGCAGAGTTACAGGTCTGATGGTCAGGTGTTTAAAAAAACAGTTTCAATAAAGAGAAATCAATCAGAGATGGATGCAAAGGGTTTATATGGCCTAGTTTCACAAAGTTCAGCCTGAGTTGGTGCCACTTATATGTTAATATATTCATCTCAAACATGTTTTACAGACCAGTATTAAGGTGCACCTTTTTCCCGCCTTTTGTTTCTCCCAAAGCAACCGAAGATTGGAGCAAAGATATATTTTACTAAGAGATGCATAAAGGGGGGGGGCTTAATATTTCCTACAAAAACTGTTTGTCAGCAGTTTGGCAAGACATAGCGTTAAACATGTTTATCAGAGCGAGCCCAACGCTCAAGCAAAGTGAACCCCTGCTTAGTGTTTTCGGCAGAGGGCAGGAATTTTTACACAGAATAGTCAGATTGAAATCTGTTTATCAAGAATAAAACATGTTTCAAATTCCCTCTTAGGCTTTCAACGGAGTGAATTTCGGTCATATATTAAAAATATTGTATTTGTTGCAAATTTAAACAAACAGACAAATGTGTTAGTCATACTAATTGTTATAGTTCAAAATGTATGGTAACAGAACCCCATGCTACGAGATTGATCGTTTCTGCTGCTGGTGTCTGTGCTGGGACCACATTTCATGCATAATGTTTGTAAACTGATTTTAATTAATAACTTCCAGTTTAACCGGCAACTTATCAGAACCATTAACGTCTAACACTTTGAGTCAATTCAGATGAAATACTAAGCAATCCCATTTAAGAACTGTAAAAACTCAACTCAGCTCTGCTTTTAGGGTAAAGGTTTCAAGAAATTTGCAGCGCTTGTGCCGCCCCCTTACAAGATTTCACCCTGAGTGGTGAGCCATAATCCTCACGTTAAAACCAGTCCCCATTGTTTGTGGACACAGCTCTTTTTTCCTAGTTCTACCAAATCTGTGTACAATTGATTATTTTATCATTTATATATTCATCAATTATTAATAAATGACACCTTTTAAAACATTTTATCCCATGTGGTATAAAAGGGGAAAAAAGGTAATCTGACATAAATGCTAATTAATAACAAAAAACATCTTATTGTATAGTTAATTTAAGAAAATCATTTTTAAACTGTTAAATGTGCAAATTTTAAGAAAAGACGCATTAGTGGTGCTGTTGTGAGCTTAACCAAATGTGGCCCCCGATATCCAGCTCTGCTGAGGGGCCAATTAAAAGTAACATTGTTGAAATTAAAGGTGAAATCTTCGCGGCGCATCAAGCCCAACTCACCATGGTCAGCTCCCATTTCCCCATCTCGTCTGCTCGGCTCAAGGAGCGCAGCTCTCCATCTTAACAGCAACTTCAGGTAAAGTTCACTTCCAACTTGCGAAACTGAAATGCCCGTTAAAAGTTGCCTCGTTCTCCTCCAGAAAAATGTCCAAAAACATGAGCATCAAATGTGTCCGGTCTGATCGCGGTGCTGAAATGTCCAGCGTTTTCCTACATGTTGCCGCCTCATATAAACGGGTCGGGCTGGTTGTCCTGACGGCGGTTTGCGCCAGATCCTTTGGACTGTCCCCGCCTGTCTGCAGCTGAGTGTGGCGGTCTGACAGCACCGGTTCCCGGCCGCTGGGAGCTCTCCTCTGTGACGGGAGACGGCAGAGAAACCCGTCCGCCCGTCCTTATGTGGGAGGTGACCCTCCTGGGCCTGAGGGGAGGCGTGTCTCTGCCTGTCTGCGTCTCGACGTGCGTCAGAATGCTTTCATTTCCATTTAGCCACGATTTTCTTTCATCTATTCACTACATGAGTGTTAAATATTTCACAATAATACTCATAGTTAATTGGTTTGTAATTTTTTAAATAGCTTTACAAATCTTGAGCTAGTCCAGAATTCTGCAGAATTCTGAATGCTTCTATAGGCTTTGACTACTGGATAATATACTGACCATATTTCCTCATTCCTCTTGATAGTTGATACACTTCCTCTCTCCTAGCCAAAGCAACCGAAGAAGCTATTGCTGCCACTTTTTATCTTTGGGATTCTACAACTGGCTCAGAGCTCATTGGTTCAACTGTGTTTCTCACACAGATGAAGATGAAGTCACCAAAGGAGCTACCGCCGCTACTCTACTGTTTCTTTAAAGTAGAAAGTACTCCTGGATCAGTGCTTTTGTGCTCTTTTTTGTGCGTCCGCTCTGTCATCGTTCCCTAGCCGGCCGTGCCAGATGGCCTTTCACACTGAGCCTGGTTCTCCTGGGGGTTTCTTCCTGTTAAAGGGGAGTTTTCCTCTCCACTGTCACCACATGTATGCTCGGTCAGGGTGATTGACTGCATGCGGTCTGCTGGATGTCCTTGCATAGCTTTTACTAATTTGAAAATTAAAATGAACTTTCTTGTTTGATAATTAGGGTCAAATTGGAATGTAACTGACTTTGGATCAGTCCATATGATTGGATTGAATTGACTGTATATTTCCGTACATGAACTGGATGGCTTTTTTTTTTTTTTTTTTTTTTTTGCGTGTTTGTTTGTTTGTTTTGTTTTGTTGAATTGATTTATATTTTATTCACGTAAAAATGGCTATAGGCAAAATAAATAAGTGAAATAAAATGATTAAATTTCACATCCTAAAATAATAGCGACGTTAAAAACATTAATCCTGCCATAATTTATAGCATTAAAATATTATGCTTTACACGGACAATTAGAACTCCATCAGGACTGACCCTCCCTCCGTTCATCACCTGTCCAGGTCCAGAGCCAGTAAAAGGCCAGCTAACATAGTGCTCATGGCTAGGTGACACTTTCTATGCCGTGTCTCTGAAGAACACCTTCCAGCCAAGGGTGGCAGCTGCTATTCTTTAAACAACTAAGCATGTTTGCACTATCACGGTAGGCCTTACCTCTTGTGTGTACATATATAAATTTACATTTGTGTGTGTTCTCTCGTACTGCTCTTGTCCTTACTTTATCCCTGTAAAGTGCTTTGCTACACACTGTAGTCTGCTGTTAGTGACTGAACTTTAATCACGACGCGAGCGTTGGAAACCAAAGCCCAATTCCATGTTTGTATCCACAAAGTTGCCAAATAAAGTTGATTCTGATGACTAAACACAAGCCCGCAAGAGAAGACGCGTTACTGAGCGCCTCCATATCTCTTTTAAAAAAAAGAGGAAAATGCATGTGACAGTCTGATGAAGTGATGTTCAACACTGATTTGAAGACAGCAGCTCGTGTGTGAGATCACGGGAACAGCAGGTTACGGCCATTTCATAAATTCCACAGACTTACTGTGGATCAATGCATTTTCAAACAGTAATGGCAAAACATTTGATTGGGCTGAGAACAGGAAGGGGAGAGGGCAAAAAGCCATTCTTCCCGTCAACCCATTCTGTCCTATGATTGAAAGGAAAACCAGGAGTTCCTTAAACTTGCATTAATTTTATTGATAATAAAGTGTTGAACTAGGTCACCTCATTTATGATCAGATGAGTGTGGGTTTATTGTCTCATACTAGAACCCCCCTGTATGACCACAATCATGCCCACCTTACCTAGAAAGTGGGAAACAAACTGGACTGTCCAGTAAAAGATACTGCTTCTTTTGCGCTTTTGAATATTTTCTGGGCTTCTCGTTCTAATGGAACATTCAACAAAAGCGTTGCAATTAGTGCAGCGAGTTACACTGAATGAGCGAATTTGAGCCGGTCTAGTCCTTGTGCATATTGTGACGCACATTTCTTTTGCAGTGACAAGTGTGAAAGATATGTCTCAGTTATGTCACAGTTAACATACCATCTCAGCTCATTTTCTGTCTAAAATCTCAATGCGGTTCGTGTTACTACCTTCCACCTCACAGTAGCGTCACTGTTGTGTAGATTCTGATGCTGCTGCTGGGTGTGGCTCACCAAAGTTATTTTTATTTTCTATTGTTGTTGTCGTGTTTCCCAGGTCCTGGGTCCATGTGACGCAGTGAACTGAAAGTTGCACCTAAATTCAACATGTCATGTCTTTGATTCCAGTGCAGTGACTTTAAGCCGTTTAGATTTTTCACACGTTGTCACGTTCCACCCTTAGCAAAAAGTACTTGAAGTGAATTCTACTAAGTATACTTAAGCATAAGCTTAAACCTTAGTATTGATGTACTTAGTCTTAGAGTTCTGTTTATATTTTTCAGTATCAGTCAAGTACTCCCCTATACTTTTGCTAAGTATATGAAATATAGTTTACAAAAAGTAAACATCAAGTCCACTGCCTTATTTTAAGCATGAAATAAGTATGCTCGTAGTACACTTGAATAAAGTACTTTTTGCTTACGGCAGCCATGAATGTCAATGTATTTTCGTGGGATTTCATACAAAGGACACAGAGAAAAAGCGGCGCATTAAATGTTGAAGTTGGAGGAAAAGAAGACATAGTCTTCAAATACGTTACGAATAAAACCGAGATTAGTGTGGCAGGGATTTGCGTTCAGCCCCCTTTACTCTGATAACCATAAATAAAATGCAGTGCGCCCAATTGCCTCTAGAGGTCACCTAATTAGTAAATAGCTTTGGAATGTCAGAGAACAAACAGCATCAGGAAGACCAGTGGAGGTCAGCTCTACAGCTGTTCAGGAAAACTCATTGCTCAGGTATTGCAACCTACCGATCTCCAAGTGCGATCTCTAAATGCCATCTCTAACTTTCAACTGTGCAAGGCTTTTGAGAAACAATTTACCATCCAGCCTTGAAAATGGCAACGCTAGGTCAGAGGTCTCTCATCGGAACATCCTTCAACCAGAACAACCCCCGTACATCCTTTCAGCTGTCATCAGGCCGATTGCTCTAAAAAAAAATGTCCCACTGGTGCCACGGCGTTCTCATGAATAATTAATTGTACATAAAATTCATAGATATCCAGCATTTGGACTTCGGACTGAGGAATTCAAAGACTTTGAAGGAGGGCCGACAAACAATAGGGTCCATCAGTGAGGAATGCAGACAGGCAGTTCCTTATCACTGGAGCACAAGATCTGAATACCTGTTGAAAGTTTTAACATTTGTTGGCCTCTTGACAAGCACCTCTTGCGAGGAGGAATCGGTCGCACTCTTAAAAAAAACTACTTCACAAAATGTCAGCAGCAGCTTCACTGGGTTTGGTCTGAAACAGCAGGCAGCTTTTGGCTCAGTAGGCCAAACTGTTTCAAAGAAGTCTTTACTTCTTTTAGCAAGAAAGCAAGACAATTATTTAAAGCTCATATATATATACATGACTGTCTCAGAAAATTTGAATATTGTGATAAAGTTCTTTATTTTCTGTAATGCAATTAAAAAAACATGAAATGTCATACATTCTGGATTCATTACAAATCAACTGAAATATCGCAAGCCTTTTATTGTTTTAATATCGCTGAGGCAATGCCACAGGCTGATTGCCTCCATGCCACACCGCATTGATGCAGTAATCTGTGCAAAAGGATTCCCAACCAAGTACTGAGTGCATTAATGGACATTTTCAAATGTTTGATTTTGTTTTGCTGTTGTAATTTTTTTTCTTTACTTGGTCTGAGAAAATATTCTAATATTTTGAGATAGGATTTTTGAGTTTTCTACAGCTGTACGCCATAATCAGCGATATTAAAACAATAAAAGGCTTGCGATATTTCAGTTGATTTGTAATGAATCCAGAATGTATGACATTTCATGTTTTTTAATTGCATTACAGAAAATAAAGAACTTTATCACAATATTCTAATTTTCTGAGACAGTCCTGTACATATATATATATATATATATATATATATATATATATATATATATATATATATATATATATATATATATATATATATATAATCAATTCTTGCCACATATTCTTAGATTTGGACTATTAAGTGGGCCCTTCTACCACATTAATGTGCGTTGATCTAAACTATCCATTGCAGCTCTGGCTGGATGTTTAGGGTTGCCCTGTTGGAAGGTGAACCTCTACCCTGGTCTCAAGTCTTTTGTAGCTGCTAACACATTTCTTGCAAGATTTGTCATGGTTTTGGTTGATCAATCACCCATCCCACACCCCAAATCTGACCCATCCCTGCAGAAGACTAGCATCTTCAAAGGATGGTGCAGCCACCACAAGGTGTTACTGTGTGTTCAGTGTGAGCATCATCTTTCATGCATTTCTAACAGGACTCTCCATAGCTCTCTTCTAAAGGCCAGAAATGTGGACCGCATGTCTTTTAGTTGTAGAGTCTTCAGACTCCCCCCAATGACTAGTAGATCCCTGCAGCTGCTCCAGAGTTACCACAGACCTGTTGATTTCTCAGATTAATGTTCTTTTTGTCCATCAGTTTAGTCAGTAAACTATGAAATATTATAACCTAACAAAAGTAAAGACATAGGACAACTTTGGCTAAGCAGTGTGTGTGTGGCTTAAAAATCCTTTAATAATGTGTGGACATCTCTTCCCTCAGTTTATACCTTCCAGTCAGTTTTGAGGACTCCATCCCTCCTTAGGGGTACGTCCTAAACTCTCAAAACCAAAATCAGTTGATGGTCATCAAGCCTTGTGCAACACTCAGGAGCTGTGATGTAAATCTGTCTTATTTTCACAACTATATCTGAATATACTTCATTCTAGCTTATTGTATTGTTTTTAAGTGCTCCATTCCTGCAGGATAAACATGACAGCGTTGGGTCACATTCAAACTTTTACTTTGTAAGACAGCCACATCTTTGTTTATGCAAAGTAACATGAAAAAATATAACCAACACTTGTGTTAGGTCTGAACCTTCACAACAGTGCAAAAAGAAAAAAATAAATAAACAAGGCTCAGTCAGACGTGAGCATTTCCTCAAGTCCTTTTCAGGGGGGTTTTCCCCTCACTGTCCTATAATTTATAATTTAGCTCTTTCCATTTTCCCCATCAACTTCCCTGTCCCTGTTTAAGAAAAGCATCCCCACAGCATCATGCTGCCTCCATGTTTCAGTGTGGGGACGGTTTGTTCAGAGGGATGCACAATGGTATTTTTTTTTTTTTTTTTAAAACACCAAGTTCAATTTCTGTCTCTTCTGATCAGAGCACCTGCTTCCAGGTTTACCTCGTCCCCTACACGACGTGCAACAGACTAAACAGGATTACCTTTATGGAGTTCTCCTAACCACGCTTCCATAAAAGCCAGATTTGTGCTGTGCCCAGTAAATCTTAAAACATTGGATATGATAAAATAGGCGATAGTCCTGAGAAGTGGTAATGTCTTCCTGCTTTGGGTTCATAGCAAAAACAGACCCAAATAATAGTCTATACAGCTAGCAGAGAAAGAGAGAAAAAAAAATACAGAATTTCAATCTTAAACCAGGTTTCATTGAAAAAGTGGTGTTTTGGCCAAACAGTTATAATTTCCTAATAACCCAACCATCCTACAACCTCTTTACCTTCTCAAACCCTATGCTGCATTAAACCTGTCACCAGCACAGAGCCTGAATGCACCTTGTTTAAAAGATCGCAGTACAGGCAGTTCTTTGTCACATGCATATTGACGTGAGAAGGTTGAAGGCATGTGAATACTTTTGCGGGGCCTGTACCATTAAGCCACCCACACTGAAGCACACTGATAACGCAGGAGACGTCTCAATGACAATCATTAAAGCTCATGGAATGGTTGTTTTTTTTATTTTAAAAAAAAAAAGTTTATTTCAAAATATCTCAGCTCCACAAATACAGCATAAGTCCCAAATAAAAGCCTGTACATTTCTAGAAATTGCACCGTTTCTTAAAAAAAAAAAAAAAAAAAAAAAAAAAAAAAAAAAAAAAAAAAAGCCCTCCATGTGTTTGCTTATAAAGAGACAAAACAGCATCGGATATGTTGTCATGCATAATGTAGGAGGAGTAAAGGAGGCCTCTGACAGGCCGTGTAATTGCTTTGGTAATATCTTCCAGTACAATAAGATTAGACATAAAATGATAAAAGTACTTGAAATATCAAGAAGTTACTGTATAAGCGACGGATAACAGAATATAAAAACATGCTCAAGACAATGTACATGATTTAAAAAAAAAAAAAAGAAAAACATTTAAAAATCATGCAGTACAGCAAAAACCAAATAACTTCAAAGTCTGCAAATTGACCAAACTGAAAAACATAAGTGTCTAAGAAAAAGAGGTCATAATGGTATGAGGACTTGTTGGCATCCACACATGTTGGACAGAAGCTCTGAACCATTCGTTCAGAGTAAATACCTCAGACACAACCAGGGAGTCGTGAGGATTCAGGGCCTTCGCTTCTTGTCCTTGGCTCGGTTTTCCTCAAAGCCGCAGTCACTGAGTCGATTGCCTCGCCGAAGCTGTGCACCGTTGGATACGATGTCCTACTCAGCCTTCTTGGTCTTGTTCTTCTTATTCAGGATTTTAAGGAGGCTCTCTGGCATCAGGTATGGCCTCTCAGCGCTGCCGTCGTTCATTTCCAGGTCCTCCACTGAAAAATATTCAGTTAAACACAACTTCAGCTGCAGAAACATTTCAACCAAGCACTAAGTTTGACAATCTGGAGGTGGAGGAAAGTTTTAGAGACAAACACAGTTTAGTTTAATTGGGGGTGCAAAAAAAAAAAAGGCATCCAGCTTTATTAGTTCAGACAGATTCATGCCATCTTCGTGGGATTCCATTCCTTCATCACAGTAAACCGTTAATACTGACAATGAAACTTTACCGCCAGCGTTTTATGTTTTAAAGAGCTACAAAATATCTACAGTACAGAAAATGAAGCAAAAACTCATCTAGGTGCTGGTAATGTTCACCGATCCAGAGTTAAACCGATCTGGCTTAGCGTGAAAATAAAGTGCTTTATCGATGATAACAGGATTGTTGACAGAGTGGTTTGGACGTCAGTTTTAAAGCTACCAAACATTTTACAGTTAGAGGTCAAATAAGAGAAACACGATTAAAGAGGCACAACGAGGCCGTCAACTTTCCTACGACTGCTGGCAGCAGGAGAAACCACTGAGAAAGGCAACAGGGTCAAAATGGCAGCCAGTCGCCTTTAGAATTAAGCAACAGGTCATCCTCCGCAGGTTTACCTGAACAGACAGCCCCACACACCCCTAAACCAGAAGAAAACCGTGAAAACAAATGATTCAGATCAGAATCCCATCAGGTAACTAATCATTCTCTTCACAGACATTTTAAAGTGCTCTCCCCAAAATGCTGCAGCCCCAATCTATCAACAGGGATTAAGAATCTAAACCCAAATGCTGACTCTTGAGGGTGGAGCACTACTGAGTAGGTTTGATCTTCAGATGGCTTGTAAACGATGCCGAATCGTTCCTAAGTTACAGTTAAGATAAAAATGAGTCACACCCCTGGCAAATTCTGAAATTATTTTCATCCCGCAAAAAACAATTTTATCCTTCAATGGTAGGAAAAAAAAACATTTTTTTACTTGCAATTTATTTAAAAAAAAAGGCTTGTTGAAACTTCAGTCATCAGTGGAACAATAGATTAGAGCAATCAAACAATAGATTAGAGCAATCAAACAATCCTCATAACTGCTGAGCAGCTTTCTTTCATGTCTACTGGTATTTTGAGGATTTATCTTTGGTGATGAGCACCAAGTCACGGAGGCTGGAAGGCCTCCTTGCCATCACCCTAATCTTCACCTTCCTCCTCGAGCATCAGAATCAGGTCGGGATTGTGCCTGGGCTGCTTCAAAACGCCAGTAGTACCACCAGTCAGAAGAAACAATGCTGAAAAGCTAAATGTACCAGGGGTATGAATCATTTCGGGCTAAACTGTGAAATAAAGTGTTTAGGGGGGTGGAAATAAAGCCACTTTCTGACAAAATATAATGGCATCACCATTGTTCTGGATTAAATATTTCCTTGTACTAGTGTAGTGGGCTGATCAATCCTGGTAAGTTTTAGAAAATCAAATGATTTATTCCAACGCATGTCATACTGCCTTACTACAAAACACGTCTTTTATTCCAGCAGTCATCTAATCTTGTCCCTACACCCCAGTTTCCCATTTTTGTCTCCCAGATGTGACGATGTGTCCCTACTGTGGGGGGGCACCACGAGGGGCCGAAACAAGCAGCCATCACCTCAGGCTGGACAATTATCTTGATCCGTCAGCACTTTTCTTTTAGGTGTTTTACTTCTGTGGCGTATGGAGGAGCGGACAGTTTAATGTGTCTGTAGTGGTAAAGTAGGCGTCTGGACTCTAAGGCAACCATCATTTCAAACTTTCCAACGTCGACAATGAAAAGGCAGCATGTACATGTGGATGGCTATGCAAAAGGGTTGCATATAAGGCGAGGCGTGTCCTACTGTGCATCAGTTATAGCTCCTCACAAATGAGGATTACCACACAGTATCTGGGTTTTTGTTGTGCTTCTAACTCGGCGAAAAGCCATCGTCTCTAAGCTTCGTCCTTCTCGTCAGCCGGGGGCTTTTTCAGCTCGCCGTGTTCGTCCTGCTGCTGCGGATCCTCCGTCTTGTCCTTCCACAGAATCTCGCGGAGAGTCGACGACATGTAATAAGGCCTCTCAGCTGAACCGTCGTTTCGTTCCAGGTCCTCACCTTGATGCATGTGTATGTGTGCCAGTGTGTGTGTGTTTGTGTTAATTGGTGGAACAGAAGATTAGTTGATGAAGGAATAGTGACATTAAAGGAAATGGAAGTGAGAGAGGGGGAAAGGAGAGAAAAAAAGAGAAAAGTCAAATAGCAAGCAAGCAAAAGCACCAAAAGACATTGCAGATTTTGAAAGTTCAAGTTTATCCCCAAGCAGCCACAACTTTCAGAGAACACAGAACAAATTAGCCAGGTTATGTTGCAATCGTGCAGAAATGGAGATGTGGTGCGGCATTTTAAAAGGGATTAAGAATTAGTGAAAGCACCAAGCCCAGGAGCAAAGCCAGGAAAAGTTTGGCTCTCTTCGCACCGCTCTTTAGCACAACTTCAATGACGTTGCTTTTCATTTAACACTGACAAATCAAACACGGTCATGACTTACAGAAACAGAGGAACAGCGTGTCCACACACATGGCGTAGACGCTGAAGAACCCGTGGGCAATGAGATACGAGCCGATCGCCACGGTCTGCAGGGGGAAACATGAGCCATGGGTGTCATTCATAATACAGACACACAGGCCGCCTCAGGGCCACAAACAAAAGCCAGTCCAACAGTAATGTTGACTCCAACAGGTGAATGGGTGATTCCTTGGAAAAAAAAAAATAATCAAAGAGATGCAGTGGAAAGTCGCTCACCAGGATGGGCACCCAGTAATAGTGCAGGTTGGGAGCTGTATCCTCAAAGGCTTTCACTCTTCCAGAGAAGAAAAAGAAGGCAAAGACCCCTAAGCAGGAAAAAAAAACAAAACACCATATTTAACAGCTCTGGTTACCGTTTAACACAACAAGTTCATATTGCAACACCTAGAGTTCATGTCCAAGTACACCGACATGTTTGTAGCCATTATAATCCTGCTATGTGGGGAGTTGCATTATAAAGATGAACCAAAAATAATGAGCGGGGACCGAAAGCTTGAGCAGTACTTCTCGGGTACTGGCCAAATAAATAACACCAACACTACTCAAAAAAAAATGTTTTCTTTTTTTTAGTGAACACCCCCCATGTAAAGTTTAGTTTCTCCAATCATGTGGAGGAATGTCAGCTGTTCAGCTAGGCTGCTACAACAGACAGTGGGTGCTGGTCTCTTCACTCTTTGGCCATCTCTGACCTTTGACTCTTTGGGGAACAAAAAAGGAGCCATCTGCCACAGGAGGTCAGTACACCTAACCTGACTCCGCCAGATAGATTTGCTCCGCATATCCATCTGGAAACCTTCCGTTGAAGTAATTTTGGGAAGGGGCGAAAATACTGGTTAGCTGATTGGCCTATGTTGGTGATAGACGGGCCAAATAAACCAATCAGATCAACGAAGCATATGACGTACTCGTCAACATGCTTCGTCGTCGCTAAAACACAACCACAAGCCAAGCTACTCTTGCTGCTGCAGGTAAAGGCTCGTTAGCTCAGCAAAGAAATACTCTGTAATTCCGATAAAACTTGCTCGATAGCCACGCTAACGCTAGTTTCATCGGCTGAAGCCGCCATGTTCTTTAGACTGAACTGTCGTACACCCCCACCTAGGGGTGGTTTAGCCAAACTTGTGAAACAGAACTGACTTGTAGCCAACTTCAATGGATAACAGGAGGGCGGAATAAATAAATAATAATACATTTTTTTCAATTCATTAGAGCTTTCCACTTCTGACATTAAACATGCTGGATTTGGAAATGTTCTCCACCACTTTGAAGTCTTGGATCCCTTCCTTATCATTTTAAGTTAAAGAAGGGATCTATATTCCACAGGGAACACAAATACTGCTGTTTACAGGTCTTAATGTCAACCATGCAAATTTATATTACTAAATAACATCAATACTAAAGGAGGCTTAAAATGTCAACTCAAATCTTGGCCTCCTTTCAGAGTAGGAAAACTATTTTACAGGTACTGCTTTCTCTGAGCAACACCACCTCATCCCCTTCTAGAAAATCTAACTGATCTGGGCTGACAAAAAAAAAATAAATTAGACATTTACATTCTAGAGAAATTATCTTTTTCTGTTCAATGTCGAAGGGAATCATTCTTCGGGATCTGATCTAAATGGACAAACTATGTAAAATTGGTAATCCCTATGGACTAAATATGTCTACCACATGTAAATACTGTTGTGATGTGTATTGTACCCTGGTTCAGGATGATGGCCAAATTATGTTCTTGATTGTGCTCTTCCCATAACATAAGAAAAATAAGAGTAGACCCACCTTCACCCCCCCCCCCCCTCCGCCCCCTCGAATTATGTTCCTGATTGTGCACCCTGGCTAGGTTTTATAAAATGCAGAATCAGCAGTTTTAAAGCTACAACTCACTACCAAGACTAACATTCAGCTGCTTTGGCTTCATGTATGATCTGCATTACAATTTTTAAATTTGAAATAAGTCACTCACCCACGATCCCGACAATGAGCAGTTTTCCCAAAAACAAGAGGAAATCTGTCACCTTATCCACAACAGCGACCCTGGTGGATTAAACAGGTTACAGAGACAAAATGAATTAATTAAAAAGTTCACATTACCAACATGAACATTTTAAGTCATGGTTTCTAATTACCTGATCACGTTTCTCATGATGAGACTGAAGGCTGCGCTGGCAGAGGCACAAAAGTTCTTACCGTAGATCGCCACCTAGAGGCCAAACAGATATCACAATTTAAAAACAGAGCAATACAAACAGGATAAAACCTTTTCTCTCCAAATTGAAATTTCTAATAATGAAAACATTTTAAACATTTCATTTAGAATTCAAGTCTGTATAAAAAAAAAAAAAGTAGTTTGTGAGATTGACACAGTTTCGTTGAGATTTATCTGGATAAATGCCTCCGATCCATAACTTGGAGTATTTCATTGTGTTTGTTGATGGACAAGGTTGTTTCCACAACTTTGATAAGAATTTTTTAATAAAGACAGTTTATAGCTCCTTAAGATAAACTGTGGAGTTTAAACAATTCATCAGCAGGTCAGAGCTTTTGAAAAATAGGTGAAAAGCCCCAAAATCTCTGAGTGTGAATCTCTGCTGTTCGTGTGGTACCCCAATGTGCTATAATCTGTTGAGAATTGGGGAAGCTGTAACAAACACAAATCAAACCCTTTTTCTCCGGAGGTTAGCCTGTATTTGCCAAGAAAACCCTTAAATACACATCTTAACCAAACACGCACCATAATATAGGCGTTTCTGTTCAGGAACTTGATGAACTTCTCCAGGCACCAGAAGCAGCACTTCAGGCATTTAAACATGAACGTTGCACATTTGTTTTTGGCTCCTGTCAACGAAACATTCAAGAGACAAATTCAAGGACACCTTACAGCTTAAGCAATTAATAAAACACACATGACTAAACAAAGTACCCCACCTTTCAGCCTGTGCTCCAAATACTCCAGCAAAACCCGGATAATCTGAATGATTGATAGGATGAGAGAACCAAATGCCAGAGACCCTGTGTGATACCTGGGGGAAAACATTAAGATTCAAGAGACAAGAAAGGCACAAAAACATGGCGTCAGGTGAAAGGCACAGCAAATATTGTTTAAAAAGGATAAACCGCCTCAAAGAGGCAGACACACCGTAGAGATCGGCCCATAGAGGAAAACACTGGGAAGGAGGGGATGTGATCTGGCTTGACGGCGGCCCAGTAGTAGGAGGCGAAGGCCCCAGCTAACGTCATCTGTCCCAGGGCGGTGACAAAGTTGGCACACCAGAAGAAGAGGAAGACGTTGTAGAACTGCAGGCCGATCAGGTATTTGTGGTAAACCGTTTCTCCCCCGTAGAAGGCAAACAGGCACTCCGAATCAGGGCAGTCCTTCTTCATCTGATTCGTTGAATAGTTCTGAAAAGACAAGGGACTTTTTAAGGAGACTTTATACGCAACATCAGGATCTGGAAGACATTTGCACCAAGCTGCTATGAAACCAGCTGCTCTTTTAAAACCCGTAGAGAGATTTTCTGAGAAGTAGTAGAAAGAAAAACTCACGGCTGGATCACAGGTTTCTGCAGAGTGCGGACACGCCGACTCGTTCATCACTTTGTAGATGGGCTCATTGGAGGTGGACAAGAAACTTCTCAGTCAAGGTCTGTGCTCATTTAAAAATCACATTCTGACAGGGGCTCAGACCAAAGAGGACTTCTATTTTAAAAGCTCCACTCTAGAAAACAAAGATCTGCTTTTTGATGCAAAGGATATTTTATGAAACATTAAAACCTCCTCATGTTTGCATTGGGCAGTTACTTACATAAAGATCGCTGACTATTCACAAGGGTAAAGGAGGTAGGAGGCTGTGAGCCATTCCCCCTCTTCCTGTGACAATCATGCACAGAACAGCGATTCCAGTTGGTAACCAATTGAAAAAAAAAATCTCAGTGTTATTCTTGCTTCCCCCCGCCACTTTTAGACTTATCTCAGGTCTAAACACTTGACATGTTCTGTTCTCACAACCCCCTACCTCCACCTCCAGTGTACGTTAAAGGTTCATAAAAAAATTAAGAGAAACACTCGTTTATATTGCTAGCATTTATGAGATAGGAGTAGTTTTGGTCTTGTTCACTCTGATTAGCATTGTAGACTTTTTCAGTAGCTTTTAAAATCCTGACCATTAAAATTTGACCCTTTAATGGTCAAATTGCTCTAGAGCAACAAAAGGCGGAAGTCTGTCTGCTAACACATGCCCCTGCTGTAAAAAACAATAAATCTCACTGTATATTTATTGCATTTAAGAGCTGAACTACATGCAGCACCGATCTTTATCATCTAGAGATTATAAACGCTGCACCCGTCTTGACTACGGGAATTCTACACTGCAACACTGTTTTGAAGTCGTCCTTTAGTTCATGTCTTTGAAATGTGACCATCTGTTTAAATCAGATTCTGCCTCTTCCAAAAATAGAAACCCATGCTAAGGAACCCACTGAAGTCTGCAGGGGTCCGAGCAGAGGCAGCGCACCAAATCTTTGCAAGGCTGCCCTCTGCTGGCAGGTCAGGTTTTAAGAGGCAGTGGTTACTGATGGGGATAATTCATCATGAGCACCATCTGCACTGGTGTACTTCATAAGTCAGAGGGTAAAGAAAAACAGCTGGTTGCAAATTGTTTCCAGAATGTGCTACTGCTTCCTCTAAGAGGCCAAAAAGGTAAGACAACTGGTGACTGTAAAGGATACACAGCAGTTACTGCCCAGTAAGCGATGACTATTGCCAGGAGGAGGAAAGTGAACAGTGGATAAAACAGGGAACACATTATGTGGCGAATGGCTCTGAAAAAAAAAGAACAAAGTTGCAGGTCAGTATAGGCCAGTTACCAGTGGCGTCTCTAGGATAACAAGTGGGGCACAAAAACTCACATTTTTTTGTGATGCATACAACCTTACTTTGATCAATTTTAAATGAAAACAGATGAGTTAGCATAAACCAACACACTAGAAAATCCATTTTATATAAACTGAATATAACTTAATTTTTAATGCAAAAATTATACGTACAGGCTCTCATTATCAATTCATTGAACAGACAAGATTCACATCAATCCTTCAATGAGCTAGCAAGACCAACCAACATTAAATTCATATTTGCTTTCAGATTACATTTTCCTATGTTTTTTATGTTTAAATGTTCCTACATTTTATTACAACCGCTTTTATTTTCCAATGTTGTAATCATGTAAAGCACTTTGCATTGTCCTTGTGCTGAAATGTGCTATACAAATAAATTTTCCTAGCCTAGATGGTCGCACACCATCCAGCAGAACGTAACGTGTGCTTTTCCAGTATTTTGACCGGACGATCTGAGTTTGGGGCCAGAGGATTTGTGCCCCACATCTGTCTACTCAGAGCGTGTGGGGGATGCGCACTGCAATTTCAGACGTTGGGGGGGGGGGGGGGGGGGTTCGGCCCCATTCTCAAGACACCTCAAGAGGATTTAGCCTACTGAGCTTGTTAGTTTTCTGGCAGACAGATATATATACACACAAATGTTTATAACAGAATTGTATTTGTAAGGGAATCTGTCCTTTTCCAATAGTATTCCGTAAAGAACGATCCTTTCACACTGATTATTGTGAACAGAGCTCCACAGTGACGTCTGGTGGGGCCTGGCCCCAGATGCAGAGACGCCATAGCCAGTTACAAACGTAAAGGTCAGACAAGCGTTCCCGGAGTACAGAAATACCAGTAAATCCAGGAGTGACAAGAGATCTCTCTTTGTCTGGAGCACAGAGCTGACCTTTCACCAACTGATGCACACTGTAGGCACAGCTGGACGCATGCTTTCTCATCTTTTTATTTCCTCCCTCCATCATGTTAGTAAGAATACTCTGATGTCTGACCTGCTGGCCTCTTTGATGAGAGCAATGGCAATGAGGATCCTCTTCCTCAAGAAGATGAGCAGCAGGATGATGATGACCTCCACAATGGCCAGGATAATCACTGAAACATGTGGAAGAGGGTGAGCTCAGAAGAATCAGCGACACCATTTTGTCTGAGTGTGAAAACGTGCAGAGGTTTGTAAATACTGACTGAAGGCCAGCCATGTTTGTCTGACTTGCAGGTAGACCGAGAAGTCGGTCTGGAAGCCCAACTCCTGTAGTGTCACATTAGCACCAGGCTCCCCCTTCAGGTCAGCGTACTCCATGTAGCAGTGGAAGATGCCTGACAAAAAAAATAAAAAAATAAAATAAAGCATGTTTAAACCATTCAAAGAAGAAATGATCACTTTGTAATATGGCCCCCTAAACCTCCAGCTGGATAGAGGTTTAAGGGGCCAACACAAAGCGTGTAATTGACAAATCATGTGGCATAAACACGCATTGGACGGGTCCTGATGAAGCGCACCAGAACAGAACAATTTAGGGAAGTTCCTTTGGCATCAGGTGAGCTTGAAAACAGAACAAACCGAGGATGCATCACACACACACACACACACACACCTTTACGTTTGACCCTTTAGGGTTGTTATTCATCTCATCAGTAACATTTACAGCGCTGGCATTACTCGTCTTAAGCCACTCCTGAACCAGAGAGATCTGCTTCCCTTAGCCGAGGAGAACACGGACTGGGTCAGAAATGCTCTTTAAAACCAAAATGTGTTTTTAAACTGTAAAGGAGGCTGACCTAGATCCCACAGAGAATCTATGAGTATTGTACAGAGGAACAGAGAAACCAGAGCCAGCAAGGCAAACAAGCTGAAGGCCACCTTTGCAGCTACTCTGGCTTCCTGAACGCCCCAGCAGAGCCTCAGGGTGAACACCTCCATGTCAGTCACTACTGGTTTTGGCAACAGGAGCTGAGAAAGTAATCAGTGCAGATACTGTACTTTACATTAGGTCAGCATTCCAGTGTTTAAAAAGCTCTAACCGGTCTTGTGCATTTGAAGTTTACAATAAGAGGGAGTTACTTGTAACGATCTGTAAATTGAAATGTTCTAGACAACTCAAAGATTTTAGGCAGCCATCTTGTTCCTTTCACAGTTTATTAGCATCATTTCTGTCTGCCTGTTCTATGATGCCCTTAGAGCTGTCATTTATTTATGAAGAGAAGGCGCCAGTAAGACTTGTAAGTACTGGGAAACAACTTTATTTGCTGACCAGTGTGTTTCAGCTTATGACCTTGAGGGTCCAAAGCGTGTTGGTCAGCAGAAAGGGTTGTTTTCAAGTATTTAAAGTGTTCCTGGAGCCTTCGACAGACCTTGGGAGTCTGAAGGTGTGCCAGAAACGTTTAGATGTCTTATTTCATGAAGCAATGAAGGTTTTGCCCATGGGTGATGAGAAAGCAAAAACTCCTTCCACAACACACTTAGCCCACTCTCTTAATACATTAGTATGAGACGTTTTACAATCTGAAAAGTAGAGCTGTTTCTTTGGCCGTTGACCTGAATAACCAGATGAAGCGGTCTACCTTTAATACCCAGAAGTAAGCACTACGTCTTCATCAGTTCATGCAACTTACTGTGTGATTAAGCAAGTCGTTTTAAAGACCGACACGCAACATCGGGTTTTACAATTCACAAATGTATTTTGATTTTAAAAAGGCAAGTGGGAGACTGACAGTGTGAGGCATTGGGAGTTTGATTGGTTCAGATGCTGCATTTCAATAAGAAGAGACATCAAGAATCATCTTGGAGAAAAGAAAATATGGCCGGAGGACGATTTGATCTTATTTGCAGCCACAGTGCCTGGGGAAATTGGCAACGACAATCTTATCTGTATCGCAACATATTCTAAAGTCAAATTCTAGGATGTATGTTTGTGTCTGGTAGGTTTAGTGATAAAAACAAAAGAAAAAAGGTCATGCAACAGGACAATGATCCCAAACTCTGTAACTAATCTACAGCAGAATGGCTAGGGGGCCAAACCGCCAAAGTGATGGAAGAACCTGAACTCCAGACCTAATCTGACTGAAAATCTGCAATGACCTTATTAAAAAAAAAAAAAAAAAAAAAAAAAAAAAAAAAAAAAGACAAACCTCGGTGAACCAAAACATTTTATGGGAGGTTTGATCAACATATCTTTGCTGAAACCATAAATGCCAAGATTATTGCTTCAAGCATTTACAGCTAAGAACCGTTCTACAAAATCTAGCTTTTAAGACATCCAGACATACCATTTAATTCTTCCACGTATCTAAAGGTCTTGTAAGGATTAGATTATTTGGTTTTACTGTGTTTGGATTTGAACCTAGCAATAGGTTTGCAGACTGTTAGGTTTAAACAATTTCCTTCTTTTAAAAAGGGATTAATATCTTCAGATTGTTGTGTGCATCTCATGGCCACTCGCTGGGCAGGGAGCCTGAACCGACCGGTACATCCTAGCTGGCAGAGCATGACGCTGTGATTGCTCTATCAGATAAAAGTTGTATAAATTATTTGTTATTTTAATGATCCGCTACTCTTGATATATTACAAAAAGCAGCTTTTTGCAGTTGGTTAAGGTTATTAGTTTGTAGCCGATTTGTGTTTTTATTAAGGATCATTCTGGGATGGTTGGTTTTGATTAAGAGTTTTAAGGTCAGTTCCTCTTGCTGGTTGCTCTGGCAAAAAGCCAAAAACCTTTTAAATATTTATAAATAAGAATTCCACTGGAAAAAAAAAAAAAAAAAAAAACTACAGGTGTAGTCAAATGACTTGTTCAAAACTTAAAATTTAAAGTTAGAACTTGAGTTGAGCGCTGAGCAGAAAGACCTGAGACCTTCTTTTGACTTTCAAAACAATGACTTTACCCGACTTTGGGTCCTAAAAGGATACACGAAAAGACTGTTGGTGTATTCTATAGGAGATCCACAAAAAGAAGGGGGGAAAAAAAGATTTTAAAAACACAAGTTGGGGTGCCAAGAGATTATGTGATGGTTGTGATGAAAAGAAGAATCAATACCCCATTTAATTCCAAGGTGATTCAGATCAAAATGGTACAACAGAACCATCCAATTTTTCCTATTTGTCTTAATTTCCCCGAACACAACCATGGGGCACGGCAGACATGCAAGGTCATAGGTTTCTGATTCAGGTTTGTTCAACTCTTCTCAATCGTTTTTTTAAGCAAACCACAGAAAAGCTGCGTCGGTGAAAAGGGTAAAAATGAATCCGTGTTTTTCTAACTCACCGTATCCTATTACAAGTATCACAGCGATGATTATGAACCAGATCATGACGCTGGCCAGGAAGCGCATGAGGACGATGAAAAGCAGGCTGACGAGCATGGCAATAACCAGCCCACTGCAGAGGAAGGTTAAAACATCAAGCACAGAAGTGATGTATGGCCAATTCTGCTCACATTTATTCAGACAAACTAGACCAACAATAAATAAACTGAAAAGGACAACGGTTAGTTACTCACATGAGGATCCAATACCAGGAATGCGTATAATCCTCAAAGATTTTTATAACCACCTGACGAGCCTCCATAACCACAGTGGCATTCCTGAGAAGAGATCCGTTTCCACAGTATGAAACCCGATCGCTTGCATGTTGGAACGACTGTTCTTGTGGTACTTTATGTCACAAAGCAGTGTCACAACACTGCCGCTGCAGAAGTACTCACTTTACGCCGTCCACAAGATCCTTGGCCGGTCTGTCAGTCTTTCCTAGTCCGTCATCAAACGTGGTGCTGTTTCCTATAGTTATTATACCTCCTTTCAAGCCCAAAGATGGAAAGCACCTACGGGTGACTAAAGGAGAGGAAGAAGAAAAAACAAACCCTCAATAGGCAACCAAAGTACATCTTTATAAACCATACTAAACAGTATACAGCAGCTTGAAGATTTGTCAACTAGTGATAGGCAATAAAACTGTAGATCATCAAAATGAGGAATATTGACTAAAAGTATTCATCCTGTATACATTATGTCCGACTACAGCCACGGCCTTGACTTTATCTTATTGGGATTTGATGTAATGGTAACATAGAGTCCACCTATGCATCATTTATTCTTACTTTAAATACTGCTGCTCTGAAAGTCTCAGTTTGTTCCAAAATGTCGGGGGAAAATAAATGGCATCAATAGATGAGAGCAGAGGAAGGTGTTCTGGTTAGATCAGACAAATCCGGAACCTTCCAGCCGCCACGCTAAATGTTGGGCACCCCTAAATCCACCGTCTCCACAGTGAAACATGGCAGAGGCAGCATCATGCTGAGGGGATGCTTTTCTTCAGCAGGGAAAGGGAAGATAGGCAACGTTACAGGAAGATGGACGGAGTTAAGTAGACGGAACGTTCTAGAATGTGAAAATGGCTTAGCCCATGCCCAGACCTAAACCCAACTCAAGATCTGTGCATCGCAGGCGTTCCCCCATCTGATGGAGTCATGTGGTCTTGAAGCCGAAACTGCAGCAAAGAGTGGCTGCCACGCTTGAGATTTGTTAAAATTAAAAAACCTCATGTCACTTCTCTTTCATTTATGCGCCTTTGTGTTGGCAGACCACTCAGAATCCAAACACAGGCACTTATTGTGACAAAGTTTTAGGGGTTTAGAAGAGCACTGTAGAGAGAATCCACTCACATGACTTGCTGGGGATCAGCATGGGGGGGCAGAGACCGTCTCTCAGAATTGCTGGTGTGCCCTGAAACACAGAGCCAAAGAGGTGAATACAATCAGCTCTCACTATCAAGGGGTTAAGAAATGTTACTTGGGGTGGGGAGAAAAAAATAAAAAAATAAATTCACCATATCGTCTTTCACACCGTCCTTGCAGAAGGTTTTGTAGTACTCAAAGTCCTTTTTGTTGGTGTAGGCTTTGACTAAGGTCATGAACTTGTCGGGACACTTCTCCACACACATCTGAGCATCAACATTTATGGCAAGATCCCAGCAGGACGTGTAGAATCCAAGAAGGTGGCAGCAGCGTAAAAAGGAAGACAAAAGAAGCAGTCAGTAATATCCCAGCTCCTAGTAACTGACTAAAGTGAACCGGCGAGAGGGTCTCCGGATGAGGTCACACCTGTGTGGTTGGACACTGGAAGGAAAGCAGCACCATGGGGCTGGCACACTTCATGATGTTGAAGTAGAACAACAGCCGCTTCTTCCTGTGGAAAGCAGCCCAATTTAGTTCAGCCAACGTTTTGGAACACAGTTTCCTACTCTTTTACATATTGATGAATTAATAAAGTTACCATAAAGTTTTTATTTCTAATGCCTTTTCACAAGTGTTTGCAATATTAGTCACACTTCAAAATAAAAGCTTTCAGGATTATGCGTTAGGAATTCAGCAGACGGACCGAGCACACGTGTTTGATTTTATTGAATTTAATTCGAGAAAGAAGTGATGGGAATCTAAAAAGATGATTGCACTGTTATGGGTTTGGTGTTTTATCCAACAGGTGTAACAGTCATTTCATAAAGAAATCACTTTATTACAAAAGAATGTATTGACTTTTTCTATACTTTAAACATAATTATAACAAACTAGATTAGCCATTCATTTCACAGCTCCTCAACACAATGTCCTGACAGAAAACGATATTTTTGGTGATAAATAAAAGGCATGCACACAGCAGTCATATTTTCCCTCAACAGGTCGCCTTAAAAAGAAACTCACTCTAGTTCAGAACCGGCCTGCCCACAGAACTCGCCTCGACTATTTGTGGGGTAGATCGCCTTCCTTGGATCACCTTGGGACCAGGCTGCAAGCACAAATATTAAATATAAATATTTGGATATATGACAGCTTATAATGTGGATTTTTTTTAAGGCAAACCAAACCGAATACTTACCTAGGATTCCCACTGCAATATAGCCCAGTACAGCGATGATGAAGAGAATGCAGCAGACGATGTCTGTGCAGCCCCTACAAAGAGAAGAAACTGAATCAAACCCTTCATCAACAACAGAATGAGAAATCCAACACTGGCGTCTGGGCCTCACCTGTTCTGGATGGGGCCCTTGAAGGACGGGTCATATTTTTTGGGATCACCTACAAGAAACAAAGGGCATTTGTGACTTAAGGGCACCATTACTGCAGTGAGCACGAAAAGCAAGAACTTATGAAATGTAGCACCTTTCTCCTTATTAAAAATCGTTACTGGCTTCATGGGTTACAGTAGTACAAAATGGAGCTGACAGTCCTGGATAACTGCCTCTCCCCCACAAAAGAAAAAAAAATTGTTTTGGAATATTTCTGGACTTGAAGAAAAAAAGAAAGTCATACTTGTAAAAACTAAGTGTGCCACTTATTAACGCTGTTTTAGAAACAGACGGCGAGCTACGAGTCGCCTCCCTGTTGAGCAGCTGGCTGCAGTTTGGTTATCAGCAGATAACCCGACTAATGAAGCAGCTAAGATCAGCTTGTTACACTCCCCGTTACTTTAAAAATAGAAAAACAGCAGAAAAGGTAGAACATTCTGCAATACCAGGAAGACCACGGTACTGCTAAATTTGCTTTTGCCTAAATTTAAAAATCAAGCAAAACTAAACTAATGCAATACACGATGTTAGGTTATAAAAGCAACGGTAGTAATAATTACCGTTCCTTTTTTTAATAGATAATTAGATGCCGTGTGAAACTTCTTTCTACATTGTGTTTACCATGGTATTTACTTTAGGTGCTCATTCAGACCAGAGCCAATGCCAGTGTACCGACTCTGTTTAGGAAAGAGTGGACGCGGATCTGCCAGAACAATAGTCTCATTCAATAAAGGTGTCACAGGATAAACATCACATCTATGCTTCGTTCATGTCTGTCGGCGTTATTCGAACATTAATATTAGTATAGATTCATATTTGAGAATTTATGTGCTACTTTGTGGCTTCAGCTGTTTTGAATAAAGTTAGGCCATAGTGTACTATTCCCTTCTTGGCAGTCAAAAAACATATCTATAGTTTTTCCAATGGTTTGATGACGTGGTTTTAAATTATTGAACCTTAAAATAAGAATTTGTGCAACTTCTGCTTGCATTCTGTCTTTAACCGAGGCAATAGATTCTTATAACCACACAGGCCACAGCCATTTCAGGTGAACACGCAGCGAGTCCCGGTCTTCCTCCCTCATGTCTGTCAGCTGATGTTTCTCAGCGGGACACGCCTGGCAACCTTCAAAATTCCTCCCCAGTGACTAAGCAGGACCAACACCATCAGAGAGAGGCAGGCAGCAGATGAACGTTACAAGACCCGCTAAAAGGGACTCACAGTTCTTTACTTTGACTAAACCAACCATGGTTACAAGGAGTCCTGGCAAGACTGAGTCTCCTTGAAAACCAGAACTTCATTTCTGTTTAACTGTGGGGACATGTGTGCTAATCCACTTTCCAAAAATCATAGGTGTGTAGCGACTAGGTCCACTTCCTCAAGTTATTTTATTTTTTTTAAAAGGACATTGTCAGAGTAGTTTTACCACACCATACTTTTTATTTGTCATTGACTAACATTCTGAAGCCATCATCTCTTTCTGCTGTCTTCTCTACTCTTCCTTGTGTACGGTACTCTACCCACCTCCAGTCACCGAATGATGAAAAGATGGGTTTTAACCAAACGTTCATCAGACACAGAGGCCCACCTACCGTTCCTGTTAAAATGAGGCTGTTTGTACACAAGCTTGACTGTTCTCATCTTATTTTCTGTCTGCTGAGCCTGTTGTGCCTATTGGAGGTCAAGCAACATTACAGTAAACCGTAAATATTGTCACTGGGACTACTTTGTGCTGTTCTAACAGGTACACATCCTCTACTGCAAGCATTGCTTTCAAAGATTTTACGATGTCAATAATTTGGAAAAGCGTTTCCTTGTCTGCGTGTTTAGTAAATGTTAGTAGTATTTTTTTATTTTAGTCTTTAAAATTACCAGCGTTTATACATCATTTCCTGTTGTCATTGTAATTGGATTATTTTAACTAATTAAATCAGATGTGACCAAAATGTTACTCCATACTTGAGCAGCCTTTTGACCACTTTAACAAAGTCACTGTTTTAAATGCCGCAACTTACTAATTTTTACTAATAGGCTATGGTAATCTTAGTAGCATACAACTTTTTATTTTTTTAACTCAACCCACTACTATCCAAATTACATTAACAACAAAAATTAAGTTTTATGCCCAAAGGAAATAAGGTGCTTCCCACAATCACACAGTTTTCAGCTGGACTGACCCTGGAAGGTGAACAGCCAGTTGGAAAACCAAAAATCCAACTTTCTCCTGACCAGTTAATGCAGCGTACATAGTGATGTACCACAGAGTGTAGAGAGACTCCTGTGGACGCCGTTACAGGTGGAAGAACCCTCAGAGTGCTTTCACACCAGAACTGTTGGATCTGCTTTTAATAGACCGGACTTCCTTTTCTCGCTTGGTTAGCTTTGTTCTGGCTGGCACGACAGCTCGTCTGCAGTCCGGTGCAGACCAAGCAGAACAACTCTGCTCCACCAGAAAACGTGAGCCCAGGACGGTTCACTTGTGTGTAAATGGCGTAATAGTTTGCTTACAATGCAAAAGCAGTAGGACCCTCTAGCAAACCAGAGAGATGAAGTGAACCAGAGGAAAGTAGTGACATCATTTACTGATGTGTGATGTGTCAGTAATCAGGAAGTCGTCGTCTTTCACTCTCTCACTCTGCTGTCTTCGTCTGTGCAGCTGCATTCATCTCAAGTACGCCAAGCAACACGCTGGATGGCTGACTGCTGCTTGTGCTGGACGGGCTTCTTGTGATAAACAGCATCACGTTGTCCAGGGAAACCCATCTGCTCCCAGAAATGCAATGCCAACGTCCACTAAATAAAATGGGTTGAAGTTGTTCTGTATTCTCCACCTAATCATCACGAGTCCCCTGAACAATCAGAAAGCGTCTGAAGACAGAAAGCGGAGAGCTTAGAAAACGTTTAAAAAGGAAATCATTTTCTGCTACACATGGAGACATGTTGAGTCTCCGGTTCTGTCATGCTGCAGAAGAAAGCGCCATGCAGCAGAGAACAGGAAGGCTGAATGGAATTTAACAAAGGTTGCTTCATCTTATCTTTTGGAAATTAATGAAACATATTTGAAAATGTCTGTGATAGACTGGCGACCTGTCCAGGGTGTACCCCGCCTCTCAGCCCATTGACAGCTGGAGATAGGCACCAGCACCCCTCGTGACCCCAGCAGGGATAAGCATGTAGGACAATGGATGGATATTTGAAAATTTTGCCAGCTTTGAGGACAATAATCTTAAGGAAATAGTCATTGTCAGTAAATTAGAATCTGCACTCCCGTGAGGCTCGTTTCTCAGAATAAAAGCACCTTTAGAAAATAAGATTTATTTTTTCCAGTAGTATTAACAGCCCCCTCTACTATTGAAACAGACCAGCTCAATATTCCAGAAGTTTAACAGTCTTCATATAATGTTCTAGGGGAAAAAGGTGATTTTTTTTAGCAGTGTTTTGAGACCGTTTTAGCAGAGCCACCTATTTAGTCATGAATATGGGATGCTAAAGACAGATTGAAGCCTGTGTGCCATTAGTAGTCCTTGGAATGGTTTTGTGTGCAGGTCATGGCTCTCTTAAAAAAGAAGCTCAGGGAAATTGGCCACAAACATCTGATGGTGCGGCTCGGGTATGGCTGAAGCCTGGAGACCTGGGCTCCATCCCAATACTTTTAATAACAGCTTCTAGCTCCTATTCCTTGACCTTCCATGGGGTCAACCTCCTTCCTTACCGACTGCACTATTCGGACAGCACTTCTAGCAAACGCCGTCACACTTCTGCCTAGAGAGTCCCTAGCTCAGTTCAAATACCTTTATAGAGCAAGGACTCTCTAGCCAAAGCAGAAGTGCGTCAGCGATCACCATGATAAGTGCTGTCTGAATAGTGCAGTCAGTAAGGAAGGAGGTAGGGAAAGTAGTCTGTATGCTTCCTTCTGCAGCTAGTATTGCCTAGGAACCCCATGACGTCCCTTAACGGTGCCATGAACGCAAAAGTTATCCCACAATCCTTTGCATATAGGCACAGCCAACATTGTGGAAATCAACATAAATGTCAGGAGACAAGAGAGCGTGCACTTTGTAGTTTATTTTCAGAAGGCTGTAGGCCCAAATTTGACTAGCATCATCCATGTGCGTTTGCGTCACGCATTGATGAGTTAAAGGCTGTCTAAGTTCAGCACAGTAGTCTGAAGCTCCTTTCCTCCCCGTGATAGAGTTCTTACTGACCTCATGGAAGGTCAAGGAACAGGAGCTAGAGGCTCTATAATGGTATTCGGATTGAGCTTGGGCTCAATCCGAATACCATTATATAGTACAGACTCTACAAGGGTCCTTACTATAAGACACCGTGACATAGGAGGTCAGGCTGCAACCATACAGTCTTGCTACTTTTATTTGAACTGCGACTAAATATTAAAAGGCCATGCTTTCTGTTAAGGGAACGTCTGAAAATGTTGAGGACATTTGTGTTTTAAAAATTAAAAGAGTTGAAAGAAGCACATTCTCAGTCTAATTTTGCAGGATTGACTTATTGTTTTGTTCAAGAGAGACTGGAACGTTGACTTAAGGGTGGGGGGGGGGGGGGGGAATCTAGCAACTTTTCATGGGAGGACTTTTCTGGTGTTTTACTTAGCGTTACAGAAGAACAAACAACTAACAGCGCCCAGAACATGAAAATGACGATTATAGGAAACATTACATTTCTAGCAAAGTCTAGAGTGTAAACACGCCCAACACCTTAAAGTGTAGATAAGAGCCCAGTTCCCACGTTGTATCTTTTTATAGTCATGTGCATGTTTATTTGGAGCAAAGCTACACCTACCCTCCAAACACTTCCTCTCATAAAGAGCATCAGAGTCATGTTTCATGTGGTTGCTACCATTTGGCACTGTCACTTCTGACATGCTTCCTTGTTAGGCTATGAGATGATCAAGTTTAAAGAGCCAGCGGAGCATTTCCATTACAACGCAGAGAAATACTGCAGAAGCACTGATCCAAACCAATGCTCCCAGCACACCTGTACGGTCAGGAGAACTGCTAGCAGTAGCCAGCTGCACACAAACACGGCCACTGCTGACTTACTGGTGCTGCCGCTTCTATGACACCGCTGAGGGTAGCGATCAACCACAGCCTGAAACTAACTTTCACCATGTGTGATAAATACAGACCAAACAGAAGCAAAAAGTGCCGTTACCATATTTCCTATAGGATTCCTCGTTCTCCTCATTCTCAGGCATGTTGAAACTCCTTTCAGGGCCGAACGGCGAGACGTAAAGAAAGCCTGCTTCCCTCTCTGGTTCACGTCTTCTCCCTTTATTGGACTATGAAAAGAGGGAGGCACAACGCAGAACCAGTCCAACCTGTCTCAGGAGCTCGCCCCACTTCTGTTTATACTGAAACAACTGCTTCTCTCCAGTCTGCGCTCCACCTGCACATTATCCCTCTCTAACTCCACCCTTTTCCAAAAGACCTCATGCTGCGTGGGAGAATAAAGAAAGCACACGCCCACGAAAGCATAAAAACACATCCACAGAGTGGCTGGGAGTAAAACCAGTGGGAGGACGGCA
This sequence comes from Fundulus heteroclitus, assembly GCF_011125445.2. Classification (NCBI taxonomy): domain Eukaryota; kingdom Metazoa; phylum Chordata; class Actinopteri; order Cyprinodontiformes; family Fundulidae; genus Fundulus; species Fundulus heteroclitus. The sequence goes on along the minus strand of NC_046376.1, from coordinate 31,216,305 downwards.
GATTGTTATTTGAGGAGAACTTGGTGGGATGTGTTCAGGGAGCGTGGAAAAATCCTGCTTCTCGCGAAGACGACTGATTGGTTTCAGGTGTGGGTGGGTGTGAGGCAACAATTACAGTCACCTTGCTGTGGTTAGAAGGATTTGCTGAATGCCACAGCAACAGCTTTGGTTTCCCCCTCTTGTGGAGACTTTTAGGTATTGCATTGGAACGTATTGAGGGGGGAAAACAAAAATCCAGCAGCTCCAGTTTTGTTTTGTTTTTTTGCTAAATCTACCACTCCAACAATGAGTGCACACGCAGCCCGAATGTTGTGAATACTTTCCACCGATGCTAAGTGAGAGCAGAGAAGGGGGGTGGGGGGAATTAAGTGACAGAAAGTTTCCGTCTGTTCTCCTCTGCTCCTGCTGCATGCTCAAGATTACAGTCATGTGCTTTTCCTCTGCTGACAGAGAAGTTTGTTTCTTTCACTGATCAAACCTAAATATCAACCGTAATGCTTTCACTGTAGAACCACACACATAATATAGCACAAAATCCACACAACTCTGTCACGATAGGCCCTTTTCACATCACCGTTCCACAACAAACACGCAGCATCTTGTCACTCGCATCATTCAAGTACATCCGGCGGGATCATGGGACGTGTTTATTTTCGGAGCATGGAGCCATAACCTACAGCATGTAGCTTTCACCACGCAGTGTGCAAATGGTCTGTGTCAGGGCTCTGTGTCCCAGTCCTCATGCAGACAGTCTAAACGCATTCGTTGCTTAAACAGGCAACGTTGCCATGTCCTCAACATGTTGTTATCTGCATCAGATTCTGAGGATCAGTGTATTTCTCTGACACTCTATAAGACTGACACTAGAGAATGTTCATGTTTTATTGAAACTTAGTGAAATGGATGGTCTTAATAGGGTTTGTCAATCATGGAAATTGAGATAAAATCAGAATGAAGACATTTGAACTTAAATGATGGCTAATAGTACATATATTTGATTGGAGCTATTGAAATGGCTTAGTGCTGACCTGCAGGAAACAACTATGCCACTGCTTTCGTTTGGCCGGCCCCTGAATAACACCGTGCATCCTTTGCGGCTGTGGGTACACACAGTGGAGCGAGTTTTCTCTGAAATGATTTGAAAACAGGTTCAGGAGCGTTAACGCTTTGGTAAGAGCTCGGTCTCCGTCGTCGTCTTCACATGACTCTTCCTGTATGGAGAAGATATGACTTCGTGGTGGTGCCTTTCTAAGCTGGGGCTCAATCCAAATACCTTTATAGAGTAAGGACTCTTTAGCCAAAGCGGAAGTGCGTCAGCGGTCGCCATGATAAGTGCTGTCCGAATAGTGCAGTCAGTAAGGAAGGAGGTAGGAAAAGGAGCCTGTACCGGGGCTAAGAACTATTTCAGTATCCCAAAATTCTTTGTGTGACATGACGTATCAGCACAGCCCCCTGACGGAAATCGATGAAAATGTCCAGAGAGAAGAGATCGCTCACTTTGTAGTTCCTTTTCTGAAGGCTGCAAGCCTGACTCACATCTTCCATGAGTGTTTCCGTCACGTAATGACGTTGGTGTTAAAGGATGTCCAAATTCGGCACAGCAGTCCACCAAGGACGGATTACGGACCGGGCCAGTGGGGCCGGCGCCTAGGGGCCCTCTGGGGCCAGGGGCCCCGGGGGGGCCCCGAGACCAAAACTGTTTCAACTTATACCATACAATAAATTGTTATTTCATAGGGTGTCTGATGAAAACAAGGAGGGAGTGGGGACCCCTGACATTTGGCTACCAAGGGCCCTTTGAGGGTTGGGGTGGGGGGTACTTCCTACCAGGGCCCTCTGACTAACCACAGGCCCTTAGGGTGCTTTTAGCGGGCTCCACAGCTGCTCCTGCTAGTCAGCCATGGGCCCTGATGAAAGCACCCTTGCCCTGGAACGTTGGTAAGAGTGGATGTGGTTGTGGAAGGGCCCTTGCCCTGCTTTTGGGCCCCTTATGAAAATGGATGAGGGGTGGGGGTGGAGGATATTTTCAGCAGGCCCTATGACTACCAGGGCCCCTAGTCCTGCTTTTGCCTTATGACAATGGATGGTGTGGTGGGCCTCTGACTGATTTTGAGGGCCCCTACCAGGGGCCTCTGACTTACCACATGCCCCGGGTAAGGGTGCTTTTAGCGGGCCCCACATGGATCCCAGCTAGTATGCTTAAAAGAGGTGGGCTCTAGCTTGATCCACATGTAGTGTCATCGCTAATGGCGTACCGCGAGCGAGTTATTTTTATAACGTGACGTCATATCACGTGGTACAGGTAGGGCAAATATGTGTTTTCCTCCACTCTTTCGCTGTAGTTACCCTTGGTTTTACTCGGTAAAACTACCGCTTTTTCTAAGTCTAAGAAGTCTCCAAACCATGGTTTTTAAACATTGTTTTTATGGAACGTGCAACAGCGACTCGAGGTACGCTGATAGGCCGCATATGAGGGATGTTAAAGCCGCAAGCGGCGTCGATCGGCCCTCGCAGCCAAGCGCCGCTCCAGCCTATTGGCCACCGCCGCGGGCACGGCCGGCCAGCTGACCAGCGGGGTTTGCGCACCGCCGGCCACCCGCCACCGCAGATGCTGTCACGCATTTTCCTCGCCCGTCCACCGGGCGATTCCCACAAACGCGTTCGGCAGCGTTCCCCCATGACTCACAACAAATCTGGTGTGGATCGGTCGATGCAGTGAGGAGATACAGCCGTTGGATAATGATAATGCATTTGGCCACCGGACCGGACTAAATTGTTCGGCGGGCCAAAAAATTTATACCGATTCCTGGACGGTGACTACAAACAGGAAAAAACGGCCGATGACGCCATGAACCTTGAGCAGTAGAAAAACATTGACTTACCTTCCTATCAACTCGGTGTGTAATAAATTGGAGTAAAGAGAGAGCAATGGTTGTAAACTCTGGCATGAATGCAAAAGTGCTGTTTCATACAGATCCGAATTACAAGCAAATTCTACCCAGTAGCACAATTTTAATTTGGAGACAGATGATGAAACAACAAGTAGTTTTATTGTAGTAGCTGTGGCTGCGTATGTGTGTTTTTAACCCTGATATTATGTTTATTCGAAAACATGTTTTTTCAGCTTATTCAATGTTTTTTTCCTTATTTCCTCACAATTTGGACCTAACATGTTTCATAGGCCTGCTGTAAAACACTCACACTTAATATGTATTTACAATGATAAAACGTAATTTAATACTGCAATTAACACAGCATTTTTAATATAGCCAACTCAATACCTTCCCTCATCTCTGTCTTCCTCTCCATGCCTCTGTCACACACATGCACACAGCATGCATTTTTTGTAGTAGATAGTGGCTGCCCCTCCTCCACTCTCTCACTCAGTCTAAACCTTGGCAAGTTGTTAATTTTATTGAACATATTGACAGTGTTTCTGATTGCACTTAGTTTCAACAATTTAATTCTCTTTGCATTTTTGAATTTACATCATTTGAGATCGTGTGCATATAGCTGCACCTAGTATTTCTGCTAGGTTTCATTGAACTCTGGCTACTCCGTTGCGACACGAGTGGCTTAATGTGCCACGACCTGGCTAGCTATAATTGTCTGGAAAGACGTAAAGCGACAAACCGCTTCAATTTATTCACAATCCACGATAGCATGGTTTGTAAACTTTTTTTGGGGGGGCGGGGGCCCTGGGCAAATTCTCTGCCCAGGGGCCCAGACTACCCTTAATCCGTCTCTGCAGTCCACAGCTCCTTTCCTCCACACGATAGTGTTCTTACTGTTGACCCCATGAGAGGTCAAGGAACAGAAGCTAGGAGCAGGAGCTAGAAAATATTTTTAAGCGTATTCGGATGGAGTCAGGGAGTATTTGTACGCATGAGCAGGTTGTTGAGTTTAAAATCGGATACTGCCTACTAGCGGCATGGCAGGGAAATCATAATGAAAACCTTGACATGTATAAATGTGTTGACAGAAACGAAAAAACAATCCCGTTTTGAATGGATCGTTAGCATGTGCACACGCCTGACACCACCCATCGCCATATTCAACAGCTTTTCCAATTCCCAACCTCCGGCATGACCTTAAACAGGCTGCCCATGCATTAAATCCTTCAGTGTGGCTGAGTTAAAACTATTCTGTAATGCAGCATGGGCCACGATTCTTACACAGAGATGTAAAGGACTCATTACCAGTTATTCCAAACACTTTTTGGAAGTCTATGCTGGGGGTTTTCTCCCTAATAAAAGGAAATCAAACACTGAATGCAGCTTTTTGTATTTACTCAGGTTATCTTTTTCCCTGGGCAGCCAGATTGATAATGTGTAGTACTCTCATTATCAATCTGGGCTTACTCCCATCGAATCAGGGAAAGGAGGGACATTCAGCAGAACTTTCTGAGCTGATTGGGCGAAGCGACAACTAGTGCCCGCCTTCCAAAGGCTGGTTTTATCCAATCACGGTATTAAATAAAAATGTCGTACGCAGCAGGCGCCCTGAGAAACCACAACAAATTATGCTGGTCAAGACGCGCTTATTTGGATAATTGCACGCGTGACAATCGTGGATTCTGACAAAACAGATGTGACAGCAGCAGCTGCGCGTGTGTCCTCCTGGGCTGCCATGTTTATCTAGGCTCGGCTCCTAGTGCTTTTGTAACAGCTGGTAGGTCCCGTCTTAAACCATAACATTGCAACATGATTGGCCCACACCGTTTTTGGGTCGGTCCCGAGTGGTTCAGGCCGGAGCAGGACAAGATGGACTCTCGTGTGTTTGTGAACGCACAAATACCGCAAAAATTCAGCTTGCAAGGCAAGGCTAGTTATCTTTAACTGATGTTAAAATTAGTTTGATGATCTGAAACATATAAAACGTGACAAAAAAAACAAAACAATAACGGACGACTCGACTTCATCAATACCAGCAGACCAAAAATAATTGTGTTTCATTGTAAAAATTTGATGTGAAAAAATCTATTACTGTTGAATTTCTACATATTAAAAGTTGAAGAGGCTTGGAACTAACGGATCGTGCGTTTGAGAAACTCTCCAGATATAGATGCTGAAAGTCATTACCAGTAATCTGATGACAGTGGCTAGCCACCATATTATGGTAAAACTGGTTTAGATGATGAAAGAAGCGAATCTGCAGAGTATGACTAATTCCAAGCAGTGCATTTACAAGCAGCGGATATTTGGTAATATAGACTATTGCTGATGCACACTGTCAGCAGATAATGATGTAATAAACTCAAACCTCTCTGTCTGGCCCTTTAAGAGGAAAACTCGTCCTCTGTCACGCTATCATTATTTCTACCCAGGCCATCCTCTAGCTGAGCGTTGTGGACGGCGTCAATCCATTTACCTTGGTTTTGTTTTGAGATAAAGAATCCAAAATCCATCTAAATTAAACAATATTAATCCCCTCAGTAGGCTCTCAATAATAAGGATGAATATATTTTTGTCCAAGGCCACATTTAACTGGAAAAATATTTAGCTGCCCACATAAAGGAACTCATCAACCGCTGGAATGTGATCTGACTCCACGCCCACAGTTCCAGAGCTGTCAGCGTTTGTGACAAACATGTTAATACTCCTGCTTCGGTTTGTGTTAGCATTAAAAAAGTGACAACAGGCGACAGGATGAGACCTTTACTGGAAAACTATGGAGCAACCAGTCATGCAACTAATCCCAAACATCTAACTTTGACATACTCTTCTGTTCAGACGTGTGGGATGACATCTGATTAGAGAGCTTTAAAGCTATTACCATAACTTTTTATATTTGATGCCAGAATTTAGAAACTTTAATCTCTTCCAAGTTCTCCACAGTGCAAGGCGAATACTCTCCTTTAAAAACAGCCCTTAAAAAGTCACTAAAATGGGAAGTAATAAGAAGAACTACATCTGGTTTTTCTTGTATGTCCACAAATGGCCAGATTCTAAAGAAAAAACAAACTTCCCAGCACTTCCATCTCCTAAATTAAAGTTATATGTCCGTGAGTCCTGACCTTCCTAAACATTCCTCCCTTATTTTCTAGGTACTTGCCTTGACTTCCTGTTCTCACAGAAATGCTCAAACCCTTTCTGTCGAGTCATATCCTAGTCGAACACTCCCATGCAACCACAGTGTTTTGCAAAAGTATTCATAACCCTGTGGCTATGTGGCAATTACTTCGACTTCAGTCATGTCTTGATGACATGAAAAGCTGGATGACTTTAAATTTCCTGCATTTAGAAGAAAGACGTTGAAATCTTTGGACCAGAGTCCTCAAAAAATAAACTTCCTAATCAATCACTTAATCTGGATGGCATTAACTTGGCCTCTGGTAATAAAGTAAAAAATCTTGGTGTTATTTTTTACCAAGACATGTCATTTAAATCCCATATTAAACACGTTTCCAGAGTTTCCTTTTTTCACCTCATGAATATTCCCAAAATTAGAAACATTCTGTCCAGGGGTGATGCTGAAAAAAACTAGTCCATGCATTTGTTATTTCAAGGCTGGACTATTGTAATTCTTTACTATCAGGAAGTCCACAAAATGCAGTTCAAAGTCTTCAGCTGATCCAAAATGCTGCAGCAAGAGTTCTGATGAAAATCAACAAGAGGGATCATATTTCTCCAATTTTAGCTTCCCTTCATTGGCTTCCTGTTAAATCAAGATTAGAATTTAAAATTCTCCTTCTAACGTATAAAGCCCTTAATAATCAAGCTCCATCATATATCAGAGCTCTGATTACCCCGTGTGTTCCTAACAGAGCACTTCGCTCTCAGACTGCAGGTCTGCTGATGGTTCCTAGAGTCTCTAAAAGTAGAATGGGAGGCAGATCCTTTAGCTATCAGGCTCCTCTCCTGTGGAACCAACTCCCAGTTTTGGTCCGTGAGGCAGACACCCTATCTATTTTTAAGACTAATCTTAAAAATTTCCTTTTTGACAAAGCTTATAGTTAGAGTGGCTCATGTTACTCTGAGCTACCTCTATAGTTATGCTGCTACAGGCTTAGGCTGCTGGAGGACATCAGGGTCTATTTTTCTCACTCTGCTGATTTCTACTGTTCTCCAGTTTGCATAGCTTGTCGTCATTTCAGCTTTAAACTTTTTGTCCTCTCTCTTTTTCTTCATAGTAGGTACACCTGGTCTGGCGTTCTGTTAACTGTGACATCATCCAGGGAAGACAGATCACCCGCTATTACCATCTAATGTAGAACAGATTACTAGATCAATGAGTGCTTCTGTGCTTTTTGTCTGTCTTGTTGTGTCTCTGCTCTGTCTTTTCTAACCCCCAGTCGGTCGAGGCAGATGACCGTTCATACTGAGTCTGGTTCTGCTGGAGGTTTTTCCTTCCTGTTAATAGGGAGTTTTTCTCTCCACTGTCGCTTCATGCTTGCTCAGTATGAGGGATTGCAGCAAAGCCATGGACAATGCAGACGACTCTCCCTGTGGCTCAACGCTTCTCCAGGAGTGAATGCTGCTTGTTGGGACTTTGAAGCAATCTACTGGTTCCCTTATATAGGAATTTTTTGACCAATCTGTATAATCTGACCCAATCTGTATGATATGATTGAATATTAAAGTCCCTTGAGATGACATGTTTCATGAATTGGCGCTATATAAATACAATTTTATTGAATTGAATTGAACCCTGGAGCTTTTTCATATTTTCTCTCATTAAAATGACAAACTGCTATGTATTTTTATTGGGGTTTCGTGTAATAGCATTACATTTCGGCACATTCCTCTTTGCAGAACAGCTGGAGCTCAGTCAGACTGGATGGAGACCATCTCAGGACAATCATTTCTCCAATGGATGTAGGTCAGGGCTTTATCTGGGCTATTCTATCGCATGAAAAGGCCGTGATGTGTGTGTATCTCTTGGCTTGGAAGCATGTTGGCTATTGCTGCAGCAAGACCATTTTAGGGCCTTTTATTTTAAGACGACACAGTTGGGAAACCTTTAACTCTGGGTTATGAATGCATCCCTCGCTGATGGCCTTTCATTAGGGACAGAGGGCGTGGGTTTCTGGGTGGGATCTTGGCTGTTTTAAGAGTTCAGATCTATTTCTGGAACCACACAGGAAGAAACACAATACTCTGTCCATGAACTTAAAAATCCTCAAGGAAATTAAGTAAGGTTAAGCCTTTTCTTCTGAGTCGGGGATCAACCATCTTTCAGCGTTTCTTTACATGCTAGGCTCCACTGCCAAAGATCTTTTACAAACCAATTGCCTGGCTAAACACTTTTTGTTTCAAAAGTCAGCAGTAACAACTGTGATCTGCTTTGATTTTGTACTTTGTTCCGGGGAGATTACTCAATAACCCACTGCACAGAACCACATTACTGCCCAGCTGTTGTAAATAATTTCTGCTTCGGCTTTTATCAGCTCAGAACAAGATGTGCGCTGCTACTAACAATGAAGCTATTTTGGAAGCCGGCCATACAGTGAGAGACAAACCGAAACTAACATGACCTCACCTCACTTACATCTAAGTTCAAATAAATGGAACACATATGGTAAACAGGAAGTAGAAGCAAAAACATTATGTAGAGTCGACCCTCTGTGTTTTACAGAGCCTTACAGCTCAGACACAAAGGTAAAGTTATAACATAGAGAGGAAGTCAAATTTGCTGTTAAGCTTTAAAGAGTTTAAGATCAGACATATTCCATAAAATGATCCTGACAAATCTGAGACACTTGTAAACAGAGCTAATAATAGGGCTTATTTTCGTATATATACTTTAATGAATTTCTAATAACTTAGGGTTGGACTAACACGGGAAGCCCTTGGTGATTGTTCATAACATTTTGTCAAATATCTGATCTGGTAAATATATATGACATCAGTGGCTTTGTTTGTTCAGGCAATGGCATAACCTCGTCACATTTTATGGCAATGTTTCTTTGCAGATCACAAATTCAAACAAGTCCAATAAGGTTAAATAGAGACCTTTGGCCAGCACTGAATAGTAAATGTTCAAATGTTGAGCTTCCAACTAAAAATACAGAGCTCCCGCTGTTTATCAGAAATCAGAAAATATGAATCGCACGGAATTTTAAACTTGGAGATGGCTAAAGCAAAACGTTTACCCATGAGAAATGTTTAACATCCTCTGGCAGCCAAGCTCCATTTCTATTTCACACTGCATCCGAAAACGTATTCCTTTCCTAGCAAGGTTATATTTTAGGGTAGAGTTCTAGTCACTTCTGTCTGCAGGGGACAACAATGGCTCATTGCATTGTAAAGGTGACAGATCTTTGCTCTAAAAAAAGGTTTAGGTAGGATGTGTCACCAAACTGAAATAACTAATCTTATCAGAATGGTGTGTTCAGTTTGTCATTCACAGTCGGAATTTCCAACCTCTTAAATTTCAACTAGAACTCCCCCTAAAGTGGGAATTAGGAGACGGAAAGTAGGGGCAAATATATTATACCATATTCAGCAGCATTGAGTAAAACTTCATACTTTGACCGTTTTTAGCAGTTCTCTTTTATTTATGTAACATTTAGGCCCTGTTTACATGACAACAATCCACTAAAAACAAGAATTTTGTTCAGTTTGGATTAAGACGCTTACACGACAACATTCTAATTATAATCTCCATTTATACGACAGCAGTGGAAACTTAAAAATGTGTGTAATTCCCACACCTCACCACTAGTGCTGCTTCGTTCTTTGAAACTCGACATGCGCAACTAATGAAACTTCGAGATGGCAGAGAATAAAGTGTTTGATGAACACTTTATGAAGTCCAACTGTTGCTCAAGGTAACTTTGAATTATATCCGTGTCCAGTCGTGGTTATATTCAGAAGAGTCAGCAGCCGAAACAGTACTCTGCTATACACCTTTTTTTTTTCTTTTCTGTGGTTTTTAAAATTGTAGGCAGCCGTAACGTTTTGCCTGTGCAATAATTTCTATACTGCGCATGAGCCAGGGATTTCCAGGAAGAAAAGTTCCGTCTTTTCCTGTCAAACAACAGAAACCGGGACGTTTTTGAACCATTACACTCTAGAACCTGTTTGTAACAGAAAACACATGCCGCTGTCGTAGAAATGAACAGCACCAACGCAACCAAACTGTTCTGTTCTTGCCAAGAAAACGTTGTCATGTGAACATGTCCTTAGCCAATCGTGCTACACGCTACTTTTCAGTGTTAAGACGGGATGTTCCAGCGCTGCTTATATGCACAAAATAACGCTTAGAACACTGTTATTGTTCTAACGGGGGCAGCTAAAAGGAGCCATAAAGAATCAACACCTACTGTTTATCTATTCATGTTCAACGTGGCTTTAAAAAAAAAGATGATTTTGAAATAAAATTTGACTTTCTATGTTTAGGTTTTACTTTCTCCCACTCCTTTTCGAATATGTAGATTACAATAGCAATGTTTTTGATTTTGTTAAAGGAATTAATTTGATGTTCTGTTCGTTACATGTCTGAAATAAACGTACCTATAACTACACATTAAAACACATTCTGAGACCGAGGTCGACTGTCTTTGTACATTTAACAATGGCTTTGGTTCGAGCGTCCATGTTTTTTCCTACTGTCAGATAAACAGAGAACCTGGAACGCAATAAATCGGTGATGACATAAGCGCCAACTTCCCCGTTTGGAGTTCCAAGGTCACTGGTCCGCAACATATGTCTACTATCACACCTTATGCTTCCAGGCTGTGCCAGAAACAAGTTGCAATCATTTGAATGGCTAATATTTATCACAATGTGCTTTGACAGCGCGTTCGGACAACTGAAGCTAACGTGCCGTCTAAACAATGGAGTGGCATTGTGAGTCTTTAATGTTGTGTATCTTATATGTTGAAAAGGCTTTAAAAGATAAAAGTTGTCTGCAGCCAGCTCTGAACATGCTGCAGTGTGTGTAGTTTGAGTTTTTATAAAATACAACAAGATCGTGAGTTGAATAACATGCTTTTTTTTTTTGTGGGTGGCAGCGATATTATCAATAACGTCTAAGTGGAAACTGGTGGCTGCGCTGGCACAGAAGCTCTTCTTCTGATTGACAGAAGTGGGTCAAGAAAAATGTACAGTACCAGAAAAGAGCAAACAACTTTAACTTCCATGCAAAAGGGGCTGGGGAGTCTTTAGGTCAGGTTTCAGAACGCCTTTCCCCACACATGGCACATAATTACATCTAATCTTCAGTAGGGCAAGGCTGCATAGCTGCTCTCAGATCCTCTCATTGAGGTTTCATCATAAACCCAAGCCTGAAATAACCCACTGCAACGCAGAAAGACGCCGTTTTACATGCTTCACTGTGTGCCGAAAGCATTCCCCGGGCGATATGAGGCTTTTGTTCTTGTTTCCTTCTTTCAAAGTCAATCTTAAGCTTCCAGATGCACTTAGATATATTAGCCTGAGTAATCCGCCGGGTGTTTTTCGTGAGTACACTTCCTTAGGGAAACCGCAGTTGTTACAAAAGTGAGCCGTGCAGCCAAGCCACGGCCAGCTTGTTCCCTCGTACTAACACGCAAACGATGTTTTCCCCTCGTTTTTACGCCGTACTAAACTCTAAACTGAAACTTGGATTGTTTCTGCAACCAAGCACGGACAGGGAGAGGGCGAGAGAGAGAAAACGTTCTCGAACGTTAAGTGAATCAATTAGCCATCACGTGGCTGGCAGAGTGGAAATGGAAAAGGAGGGTGGGGGAAAAACGATGGATGCCAGCGAAGAGGAGTGTTTTGGTTCTCATTCCTGTGTGTCGGCATCATGTAGGAGCTGTCCTAGAAACAAAAACAGTTTTTCATGCTGTGCAAAAACCTCAAAATGAATGGATTTTCTTTTCTAAACAGAAATCTGAAATGTGCAGCATGCGCTTGTATTCAGCTCCCCTTTACCTTGACACCCCTTCAACAAACGTCACAAGAAGTCTTTTTTGCAGTTTGCCACAAACCACATAGGGAACAAAGCGGGCATGCTGAAGATGGTCAGATGAGAGCAAAGATGTTCGGCCTACAGGCAAAATGATATGTGTGGTAAAAGGGGGGGGGGGGGGGGGGGAGTATGATCACGCATCAGCTTGAACGCACCATTCTCACTGTGAAACACGGTGTGGGTAGCATCATCTTGTGGGGATGTTTTTGATCTGCAGAGATAGGGAAGTTGCTCATACCGAGAAACAAAAACATTACTTAGCAGCTGCGATAGTCTGGGGGTGGATGTTCACCTTCCTACAAGACAGTCAAATCAAGCAGACAGCCAGAGCTGCAGTGGAAGAGTGCGGATCATCGTCAAAACATCATGGGCTAAAATGGCCCAGTCAAAGCCCTACCTAAACCCAAATAAGAAATAGGACACTCTAGACAGTCTGAGACATATTTATTTTAAAATGAGGGGAAAAAACTGTAGTCAAAAAAGACTGTACAAACTTTAATGAAACTAAATTCATCGGCTTCCACTTCTACCTTAATCCCAGCCTTAATGTCCCAGTAAAATACAGTGAATGCGGATCTAAGATGACAGAAAGGGAGGTGAATGCTTCTGCGGGGCTCCGTGCGACCCCGGGCGCTATATTTGACACGGCACACGTCATGTGCCGCGTTATTACCAAAAGGTCCAGCCTGGACATGAAACGAAACTATGAGGGAGACTGACGGATCCGTGGACGGTTTGGCCCCCGGCGCCTTTCATACCGTCCTGAGGAATGTGGCAGCAGCCGGACGGCCAGGCACGTCACCCACTGGGACACTCTCCACTCTGCCAGCGCGAGACGCTCTGCCTCAACTTCACGCAGATCGTGTAATAAAAAAGCCTCGCGCTTACAGCGCTGGGTCGTTCTGCTTCTCATTTACGAGCGACGTCCGAGAGAGAGAAAGCAGTCTTTATTGTCCCGAAGGGAACAATTGTTTTTTATTATTGTTAAAGCAGAAAACAAGAGAGTGAAATGTAACGCGTCTGAAACTGTTCCCCCGCGTCACCGTGAGAGCCTGCGTCTCGCGGAGCCAAAGAGCAACTAGTTACCGTGCAACTAATGATAATGCAACCCGTTAAACTGGGGCGAAGCGTGGCCCGGAGCTTTAACACAATTACCATATTTCTTCTTCTCGTCCAGCTCCATGATGACGGGGTTGTTTCTCCTGAAGTCCGAGCTGCTCACAGGCGAAGACTACAACATCTTTTCCGGCCCGGAATCCAAGTTATTGTGGCGCTTTACTGCCGTTTGGTTACTTTGTTGAAGTCCGCTCAGAAATCTTCCAAGCTCCATAAACATTTTAGGGGGCTTGCCTCAATGGAGTGTGCAGGCCAATGACAGCGCGGGACGTCTTGATTTACACCGTGGCCAACCAATCAGCGACTGGGTTAACGTTTCGCACCGTTAAGTGGATGAGGTCTGAAAATTGTTATTACCAGCTCTATTTACCACCTGTTAAAATAGGCAATAAATATGAAATATGTACAATTTATTTTTTTCTGAAATTATTTTAAGGGTCTTACCATTTCGTTTTCTAACTCATGACACTGACAAAAGCTGTGGCAGCTAGAGGTAGAGAATCCAGAAATTGGACTCAAGTAAGAATGGCATTACTTGAATATAATTTTACTCTGCTAGAAGTAAAAAGTAGTTATCGAAAAAAAAAAACATTTTACTTTAAAAAAGCAACTTTAAGAGCACTCAAGAACACTGTACAAATGAAGCAGGGAACGGTAATAAAATAGGATAAAAACACATTTAAAAAATGTACTTGCTAAACGAACTGAATACTTGAGTACTGTTTAAGATTATTTAATTTGTGAAAATCTTGTAAACATACAAACAAAACATGAAATTATGTGAGGTGCTTTGAATAATAAGAGAAGAATTGAGTAAAAATAAATCACATCGATGCAAAATGGCGAATTTAGGCAGAAGAAACAAGGTTCAATGTCTTTATTGTCATGTACTGCAGCGTGCAGGCCCTGAGCAGAACAGCAGGTATGCAGTATGTGTGTACAAACATAAAAGGACATTTATAAATGTAGAAAAAATGTATACATTCATATTGCCCAGCATAGAGGGGCATTTCTCCACCCGGGTCATAGGTGTCCAAACTCCGCTTGAGGCAGAGACCGACCTCCAATCCAGAGGGGCAATCCACCTTTTTCTTGTCGAGGACCATGGCCTCAGACAGAGGAGCTGACTCTCCTCCCGGCCGCCCCAGTGCAGGCTGGAGGTCATGGCCTGCATTGACAGCAAACAGAACTCCGACAGCTGTACTCTACTCTGTTGATCCAACGTTTGTGGATAATTTCATGGACTGATTTAACAATCCTTCACAACCCAACACTGGGAGCTACCCTGAAACCTTTGTTATCGGTACTCCTCCTGCTTCGTCAAGTTTCTCCGTGCAAGAGTGTAAGCCTACATGCTTCTCTATCCAAAATCATTCGCCTTCACTCCTCTCTGTCCCCTGGTTCCACCTGTACTCTTAGTAGTCTGGTCACTTCCCGCATCGGTTACTGTAACTCTCTTCTTGTCGGTCTTCGTCAAAAATCCCTTCACAAGCTTCAGGCAGTGCAAAACTCAGCAGCTCGAATCATTTCTAGAACCCCCTCTTTCCATCACATCACCCCAGTTCTGCAGCAGCTCCACTGGCTACCTGTCAAGTTCAGAATTCAGTTCAAAATCCTCCTACTTACTTTTAAAGTTATCCACAATCTCTCCCCTCTATATCTCTCTGATTTACTTCAAATTTCTACTCCCTCCCGCATTCTTAGATCTTCTTCTACCACTCACCTCGTTGTTCCTTCAGCCCGTCTTAGCACCATGTGGAGCAGACCTTTTTCTCGGTCTGCGCCCACACTCTGGAACTCACTCCTTCCTGACGTCTGCAATACCGAGTCTTTATCCTCGTTCAAATCAAAACTCACAACCCACATGTTCAAGATTGCCTTTTCACTATGATTTTTCTGTTACTTTCCTGTGTGTAATTTGTGTTGTTTCTTTTAATTATGATGATGTTGCTTTTACCACTTATTGTCTTTAACCTGTACATTGTCCTTGAGTGTTTTGAAAGGCTCTTAAAATAAAATGCATTAATATTATTATTATTATTTATTATTAGTATTATTATTAACATTTGTAAGAAAACAGAACCATATTCTCTTCAGGTCTACGCCTTGAGATTCTGACCATGAACATCACAAACAGGGTTGGGGAAAAACTGGGAGTATTTCTTGTAAAAAGCCAAGAGTGCAGATTTAGTCGGACACAAGGGAACAGTAAAGAAAGCCGCCCACCATGTTGCCTACGAAATGTCTTTGAGATTGGTATGAATTGACGAATGGTCGTTATGAACTGTACCATGACAGATGGCACCATCTGGAGCAGAACTACAAATGTGAGAAACAAAAAAGGGATGAAATGACTAGTAGATGCCATACTTTTCAGATTTTTGGTTTTGTTATTAAAGAAAATGTTCCATAT
Source organism: Fundulus heteroclitus (assembly GCF_011125445.2). Taxonomy (NCBI): domain Eukaryota; kingdom Metazoa; phylum Chordata; class Actinopteri; order Cyprinodontiformes; family Fundulidae; genus Fundulus; species Fundulus heteroclitus. Next base: position 31,200,878 of record NC_046376.1, on the reverse strand, counting down.
CCATGTCATGGTTATTCCCTATCACAATTATGCATTGCTTTGTGTTGGTGTATCACATAAAATGAAACTGAAATATATAAAACTGAACTAACACTGACATTTGTGAATGTAACGTGGGGAAATGTGGAATAACCTCAAGGAGTTTTAATCCTTTTGTGAGGCACTTGTGCAGTAAAATCTTGTGTAACTAATTCTTAATTCAGAACAGTTTATGTTTTAGACTGCAGACTCAATTTACCTACCGAAAGCATATGATTTTTATTATGTGTGCAAATGCATGATAAAAAAGAGAGTTGAGGTATAAAGGGAGCCAAGGCTTTCCAACTTTCATTTCAGATATTTCTATCTGAAATGCATCTCAAGTTTATCAATCATCTTTGTAGATAGGAGACTCGCAATATCACTGAAGTGCATCATGGAATATGTAGGCAGCACTTAGTCAATTTATTATGATACACTTTCATGCTTGTGTACTAGTTATGTTGTGTTAGAAAATAATTGTATACATGTGTATCTGTTCTGATGACCGTGACAGACCAGATAGATTGTATTTATGATTGCAAAGATGATTTCAGATCCATATTTAAAATGTGTCCCGCATCTTTTGAGATAAAATATACAGAACAACGCTTCTGTCAAGCAATAGTATTTTTTTATTTTTTTTATAAAAGGCAATTTAGCAGAGTCCACGATATATTCAAACCTCTTCATCCAGTTGTCATTAGTATCACATTTATTGCCATGGCCAAAGGTTTTGTCGTTGTGACAATTATTTAGTTTTGTGGCTACAACATTTTTTTAATACCTCCCTTTGTTGACTTTATAGGAAGATTATGCATTTAGAATATAAAGATATCTTCTGCAATGCCCTCTGACATAATGGGTATCATGTTCTGGATTAAAATCTGAAGAGTATCATGGCCACTAGTCTAATATTTTTGTGTTCTGGTCTTTGGTGTGACTCTCCATCAAGTTGGAAAATGCAAAGACATTGCTCTGACATTTTCTTCTAACCCCGTTTTCATGGGAAAACTGTGAGCAAGCCCACTACTTTAGAAGAGAGGCAACCGCACACATGCACTGCATCAGGACGATCCCCTGCTGCAGTGGATCATGGTAGTGCTCTTAACCATGGAACGATTTCCAGACGCAGCGAGGCTGTTGTGGAAAAGTGCCCCGCAGTGCACGTGGAGCCCTTTTACACCAATCTGCAGTCCGCTGCATTAAGGAAGCTGTGCATTTGTGGAAACCTGATTCTGTAGCTCACGCCTCAGGAGGAAACTGTCCGGGAGCTTTCTGGACTCTCAAAGACATCGAGAAGCCTTCTTCCCCCGCAGCTGAAACGCTCGCCGTGAAGTTTACGAAGACCCGGAAGACATTTATTTCAGCTGCTGCTTTCTCAGAAGCTATTTCCCCACACACCAGGGTATTATGATGCAAAACTGTAATGTCTGCATGCTTTTCTCTGGAGGTAGCCATTGCTGACACAGGAAGACAAGGATTTCACAGCTATTCTGCTCTTCTTTTATAACATAAATTTGATAATTAGAGTATGAGAGGGATTTTAGACGGACTCTATCACAGCTTCATTGTGATACAGATGTGAAATGAAGTTATGAAATAATTTTGTATTAGGGCTAAAACACTGCAATCATATTTTTTGCCATGAAATACTAACCATTTGATCATGTAGCACAAAGACACAAACACATGAATTGTCACTACAAAAACTGTCGCAACAAAACTTTGCAAAATGCAAAATGTTTGTCACTGCAAAAACATTCAGCCCCGGTTACGAAAGTAAACGCAATACAGTAAAATTAGGTTAATTCTCAAATTTAATAAATACAAAAATCCTTATCTGAACGTTCACATATTACCTATTTAGATGTCAGAGGGCCATTGTATGTGTATATCCTATTTTTCTCTTAGTTATGCTGCAGAAATTATGATATCTGTAAAATAAACTTTCCAAATTGCATACTTTGTAATGTGGGAAAGTGAATGTGGGTTCAAATGAAATCATAAAGTATAATTGTACTTAATTTTATCTCTATTTTACTCATTTAAAAGACAGATCATACACAATTTCTGAATAAAAACAGTCGAGAAGAAAAAAAGAAACATAACTCGGCCATTTTTTATACAATTACAATATACAATACATGCAGCAATTTCTGTCTAAACATATTTCCCCAAATCAAACTCAAAATGCAAAGCAAACTTAAATAATAAGATTCAGTAACTTTTTAGTTTAAACAAAATGTCAAGTGGTCATTAAAATGTTCAAATGAAGATTCAAATATGGATCAACTTTATTGTACACTCAGTGGCCACTTTACAGTATTAGGTACACATTCCTAGTAGCATGGGGGACCTTCTTCTGCCTTCAGAATGGCCTTAATTCAATTCAATTCAATTCAATCCAAATTTTTTTATATAGCGCCAAATCATGAAACATGTCATCTCTAGGCACTTTACAAAGTCAAGTTCAATCATATTATACAGATTGGGTCAGATTATACAGATATTATAAAGATATTATAATTCTTTGTTACTTTGATTGACTTAGGCCTCTTCAGTGATTTTAATCCATAGTGACATGATAGCACCTTGTCAGTATGGATGATATTATGTCAGATGAACATTTGTGTGAAAAATCACCTGTTCCAGCATGTCCCAAAGGGGCTCCATGAGACACTTATACGTATGATTCCATTGAGCTCAATTTCATGTTCAAAAAACCTGTTTGAGATAATCTGAGCTTTGTGACATGGTGCATTATCCTGCTGGATACCGTCATCAGAAGATAGGTAAACTGTGGTCATGTAAAGGTGGTCATAGTTAGCAACATTACTCAGGTAGGTTACTGTGCTCAAATGATGCATAATTGACACCCAAAGTGTACGAGGAAACTATCCACCACACCATTACACTACCACCACCCACCTGACAATACGACATTTGTCCAGTCTTTATTATAGCATTGTCTGATTCCGCTTGGTCTGTGCAGATTGTAGCCTCGGTTTTCCTGTTATCGCTGACAAAAGTGGCACCTTGTGTTGGCTGCTGCAGCCTTGATCTCCCTTGCCTCATGGTTAGTGTGTTGCGTATTCAGAGATGGCTGCATACCTTGGTTGTGAGAAGTGGTTATCTATGCTTGCCAATCTCAAAGCAGTTTCTCCATTCTCCTCAGACCTGATTTCAACAAGGCATTACCCCCCACACAATTGGAGCATATTTGCGCAAAAAATGCAGAATATTTCCTCTTTTTTGACCATTCTCTGCGTATCCGGGAGAGAGTTGTGTGTTTAAAAAAAAAAAAGGTTAAATAGGGAGACCAACACATCTGGCATCATCAATCAATCGGTTCAAATTTCAGCAAGTGGTCTTGCCATGTCTGGATGCCTAAATGCACCAAGTTGTTGGCATGTTGTCCAATTTGCTGTTTCAATAAGCAATTATTTCAATGCATCTAAAAAATATCTATATAAAACATTGCACGTCATGTATCTGTGTTTCTTGTTTGGGTCATCTATTAGTAAAGTTCATTGTAACTGAGACAGCATTGCTTCCAGGAACTGAATATGTCTATGCTGAATAACACTCCCCCAAAAAGTGACCAATCAGAGCGAGCCTCCTCTTTAAAGCCAAACGCACATCTTTACATAAATACAATAAACAAGGATAAAACACACAGTTTTGATATTTTCTTCACGATTTCAGGAAGTTTTTTGTTTTCAACTCTAAAGGAACAAAAAAAAAAAAAAAAAAAAAAGTTTTATGGACGCCAGAATGAATCGGCTTGCATTACGTGATGACGTAGCTAAATGTTTTGACGTTCAGTGTCGCCGCACTGTGAACTAGACTGCCCAGGGAAGCTAGAGGGACTATTTTTCTCCACATTACACAGGTAAATGGTTATCATACAGCCGTCGGCGTAGTTTTACTTTTCATTTTGTAACACAAATCACACCTTTCTCCGACAACTGTTCTCTAATTTCAACCTTAAAACTCCAGTTAGCGCAAAGCTACGGTGAGCAGGCGCGTTTAGCTGGAGTTACCTAACTGCACAGGTTAGCTCGGTTAGCTTAACTCGGCTACACACGAAGACCAAAGCTCGGCTAATATATCAGTCAGGGACCAGAAAGCACCTTGGTCAGGGCTAAATAACGCGTATTTGCCCCCCCCGCTCAGCATAAAGCATGGCGGCGCTTTTCTAACGTTACCCGTAACGTCCCTCCTTACTTCTTGTGTAAACTCCGAGTTTAAATGAAGGCATGCTGTGTTTTGGGGCCAATCTGATCGGCTTGTTCCACAGATCTCCGCTTCCATCATGGCACTGAGGAGCGCCGTGTGTCGCCTGTTGGTGAACCCTCACAGATGCGCCTTCCTGTTGTCCTCCAGAGCCCAGGGGACCGCTGCAGCCGCCAGACCGGGTCAGTACTCCTAGAAACTAGTCTTTATGCCGTGATGATCACGCTGCAAGAAACCTCAACGTGTTTTTGTTGGGATTTTCTGTTATATGGCAACACAGTTGTATAAAAAATATCTCGAGCGGGGTCAGGTTGGATGGTAAGCGCCTGTGTAACAGCAATTTAAAAAATTTGCTTTGACTGGACCACTCTAACACACGACTTATGCTTTAATCCAAACCATTGCTTTGGAGCTCTGGCTGCTTGTCTAATTCACCATCTTTTGCCATTTCTCACAGGTTTTCCTCCAAGATTCACCCATTGTTTAGTTTTGGTCTTTTCCACATGTTTGCTGGTTCTCCAGCTCCAGTTCTCTAGGTCTGGTGTCCTGCAACTTTTTTATGGCTTTCTGCTTTCAACACACCTGGGTGGAATAATCAGGTCATTAGCAGGGTTCTGGAGAACCTGACTCGATACCGAGGAGCTACTTCAGCCATTTGATTCAGGTGTGCTGGACCAGGGACCCATCTAAAGGCTCGGCTCACACTTCAGGGAAATGCGAACCATATCCAATCTTTTTGTCCATATACGACCCATATCCGTCTTTTTCATGCCAGTGTGAACGGCCCAGTTCTGGTCTTTTCACCGCCCACAAAAAAATTCCCATTTGTGCCACCTCCATATGTGGTACTAATTTGGATACGTATCGGATATTTTTCAAAGCGTCCTCTTCGTTATTATTAGCTGAGCTGCTTTCTCGTCTTGCTGTGATGTGGTCTTAATATTGTCGACTCCCGTTGCTCAACAGCTTTCTAACAATAAGGAGAGACGCTGGCCGGTATCCACGTTTTTTTTCTTTCTTTTTTTTTTTTTTTAACAAAACTCTATTGAACACCTCTAGAAACCTTTACATTCACCATTACCACATGTGCAAATAATTCACTATTAGCTGTGCATGCAGGTCGCTCCGCGATCGCATTTAATAGTAGGATGAGCGACCACCTCAAAAAAAATCTTAATTGAGCATCAAGACCTGCAATGTGAACTAAAAGTTTCGAACTGCAAGGGCTCGTAATGGCTTTCTGTCAACATTGCCGTTCTTCTTGCCGCTCTTCTCTGCAGCTCCTCCAGAGTTACTATGGGCTTCTTGGCTGTTTAGGTGGACAATCATGTCTCTGGAGGTTTGCAGTTCTGCCACGCTCCTGAGTCCTGGGTTTGAGTCCGACCCTGAGTCTTTCTGCATTGAGTACTCATGTTCTCTCTGGGTACTCCAGCTTCCTCCCACAGTCCAAAAAACATGACTGTTAGGTTAATTGGTCTCTTTAAATTCTCCTTAGTCTGGGTGTGAATGATTGTTTGTCCTGTCTGTCTCTGTGTTGCCCTGCGACAGACTGGCGACCTGTCCAGGGTGTACCCCGCCTCTCACCCATTGAACGCTGGAGATAGGCACCAGCAACCCCAACAGGGATAAGAGTGTCGGAAAATGGATGGATGGATGGAGTAGCCAAATAACTTTGAGCCTCATAACCTTGCTTTACTTTAAACCTATCAACAAAGCCTGACCTGTCTATGTTCCTTGGTCTTCTGTTTGCTCACTAATGTCCTCTAACAACCCACTGGGGACTTCACAGAACAGCTGGATTCAAGTTGTGCTAGATGCTGCATTCCTTGCCTCGGGAGTTGGAACTAGGAGCTGGAAATGTTGTAGCACCCGAGTTAACAGCGTTCCTGTTAACACAGTAATCACCACTTTCAATTTGTTCCGCTCAGAGTTGCCGCCGCTACACGTGACGTTGATTTTAGACGCACTCTTACGGCTGTGTCTTGTAAAATAAACACGTTTTCATCACAGCTTACTGTTGTCGATGCGAGGAGCTGCCATGTCGGATCCAACAATCGGCCACAAAATTGTCAGACTTTCCAAGTGGGAAGTCCTACTTAGTTTAAACTTTAGTTTATTCTGGAACTGACTGGGACGCACCAGGAACTACACAGAGGTGCACTCCGTTTACTAATTGGTGACTTTTGAAGGCAGTTGGTTACCCTGGATCATATTTAGGCGTGTCAGAGTGAGGAATTATAACTAGATTTGCACGCCTAACTTAAGATTTCAATTGTTCAAACATGTCGATTTCCTTGCATTTCATAATTCTGCTCTACTTTGCGCTGGTCTATCTCATAAACCGCCAGTAGGATACATAGAGGTTTGTTGGTTTCACTGTGAAGACACTCAAGGGGTTTAAATACTTGGCATGCCACCAGATCTCTGCGTGTTGAAATCAACTCGTTTTAGATTGGAAAAGTTCCTCAAACCAGGCCTGTTATTCTGTGCACAATGCTAATAGTTTCTGTTTTTTTTTTCTTTTTTTTTACTCCTAGATGCAGACAAGTTGGAACAGAGGGCTAAACCATGTAGGTGTTGACAGCTGTCTGGGAAAAGCGTACAACAAAGGTTTATTTTTAATCAAAGTCATGCTTTATAGCCATTGTAAATAAAAGTCCTTTCCTCCTCATGTGCCTGGCAGCTAAAGTCCAGTTCAACTGGCGGGACGCCCTGGACCTCGAGGGCCAGCTGACCGAGGAGGAGGTCATGATCAGGGATTCCTTCCGGACGTACTGCCAGGAGAAGCTCATGCCTCGAATCCTGATGGCAAACAGAAATGAAGGTGAGATTTTTTTTCCAGCCTATTTTAGCTCAAATATCCGGACTGACTCCACGAAATATTTTCACTTTGAATATTAAGTTTCAGTTTTAACACTTTATGACTTTTGTGTTTGTTTGTTTTTTTTTTTTTTAGTTTTCCACAGAGAGATCGTGTCTGAGATGGGGGAGATGGGAGTCCTTGGCCCAACTATTAAAGGTCAGTCTGGATTCCTCTAAGGCATTATGGGATGGATGGCCGTCTCTTATTAAAAACATGGGGCATTCTTCACCTGTCTTCACATTCCTTCGTCTGTATTTGTAATAAGGCTTCTCTTATTGTGTTTGACGCTCAGGGTACGGCTGTGCCGGCACGAGCTACGTGGCGTACGGTCTGATCGCCAGAGAGGTTGAGAGGGTGGACAGCGGCTATCGCTCCGTCATGAGCGTGCAGTCCTCCCTGGTCATGCACCCTATCAATGCGTACGGCACAGAGGAGCAGAAACAGAAGTACCTCCCAAAGCTAGGTAATAAAACAGTTTATTCATCACCGGTTTTCTGGGAATCATTCTTGCTGATCAGCAGGAGAATGCTTAGAAAAGTCCCTGTTCTTCTTGCTGAGCCGTACTGACCCGGCCACAATTGTCGGCCCGCCTTGCAGCGATGTGTCAGCAGTCTTAAAATAACGGCATCTTTTTTGCCGTAGGAAAAATCTCTCCATGAGAAATTTGGCAAAATCCAAACAACAGGTGGTAGAATCCTTGAGATCAAGAGCCGATTCTCCATGGATGCAGCAATGACCAATTTTCGGTGTACTGCTGGAGTCTGAGGCTGCACAAATTATCACAGTATCAGTGTGTGCAACATTCACATCGCAAAGGTCTGTTTGGAGCGCAATAAATATTGGCTGATATATTCAGTGTTAAGAACTTCCATTTTATGTGGTAATGTGGCTTTAATCAGTCAGACAGAGTCTCACAGCAGCAGATGCTTGTACAGATACAGACACATTACCCAAAGCGCTGAAGGTCACAGATGATGGACCCTCAGATGAGAAGGAAAAAAGAAAATGGGAATATAATGCAACTAATATCTAATATTCTCCCCATTGCAAGCTTCTCTACTGTCGTGCGGACAAAGTGGAGTCTGTCGGATTAAATTTTTTAATGCCCCCGTATTTCAAGGGGCTCCTGAAGCCATGCGGTCTCAGCATCCCAGCATCCTTCAGTAGATCAACAGACCCACAGCATCACAGATCCTTCTCCGTACTTAACTGTAGGCAAGAAGTGTTTTTCCCACTCACTCATCCTTTATGTTCATGCCAAACCAATGAAGTGTTGCCTAAAATCTCAGGCCCAATGTTCCAGTTCACATTCCAGTAGACCTCAGCAGGCTTTACGTGTTATATTTGTGATGGTTGGAATGATTGGCATTTTTCTAGCATCGCTCACAAAAATCTGGTTGGCATGCAGAAAGCATCCAGTGGTTGTTATGGAGACTCAGTGAGCCTCAGGGTTAAAATTTCTCTCCTCCCTTCCACATCCTGCTCACTGTACATGGTATCAAGATAAATATGGGTCCTCATCCAGAGCAGTGACCAGAAGATAACAGAATGGGTTATATTTGTCACGTCGTGTTAACAATCCAAGAGAAGTCACAGGATTATGCAGTGCAACAATCGGACAGTAAAATGACATTAATAATTGAATAATCTCTTTTAAACCCTGAGTTTTGGCTCTCAAATGCCAAAATAGTGCAACTTTCATGAACTTATATAACATGTATAATAGTAGTCGGGAGAGAGAAGCCTGCGTTCAAGAGACATCCAAAGATCAAAATGGTATCGGTGCCCTGTTTGTTGGTACTCGCTGATACCGATACCACCATTTTAGTGCTGGATCGGGGCCCATACTGGTATCGGTATCAGTGCAACACTACATGTTGGTAGTGGAAGTATCCACTGATCAGTTAAAAAAAAGGGAGCAATTAAAGATGCTTCAGTTATGTTCATGTTAAAAGGATTATTAGGGATACCATTAATGATCCAACCTATTTTGTTAAAAACAATAATTTTTTTCCGCCACTGAATAAATGAGCTGGAATCACAGGGCGGATTTTTCTAAATTACTCGCTTTAAGTCGTTGCTGCAATCTAAAATGGAGTTTTTTTGCACATGTTCGTCTAGAGTGCCAATTAAGTCAGCACTGATTATTTTACAGCTCGTGGAGAGATCCTGGGCTGCTTCGGCCTGACGGAGCCGAATCACGGCAGTGACCCCAGCGGCATGGAGACCAGAGCTAAATTTAACCCATCCAGCCGCACCTACACCCTGAACGGCTCTAAGACCTGGTGAGTTATGGTCTTCCATGCAACCTGGTGTCGCACATTATTCAGAATAAATGCTTGGTAGACCTTAGCTTGGAGTTGTGAATGTGCTCGTGGCTGGAAAGACTCTGTAACCTGAGAATCTGTGAATGTTTGTTTGTATCTGCCCTTACAATTCTCTGCTGGTACGCCTGAATTTCCCCTCTGGGCGACAATAAAGGCGATTTCTATTCTATCTCTATATTAGAGGCATTTGTGCCTCAATTGTCATTTCTGACTACTGATTTCTACTCATCTGTGTCGTGCGTCTCAAACGTCCGACAATATTATTGACGCACGGTTTTTAAACGAATGCACCAAAGATCATCATTAGTCTCATTAGCCTTGTTCCCTGTCATGGAGTAATCATTATCCTCGGCTGTGTGCGCCATTAAAACGCTGCTGAACTGTTTGTTAATTGGTGGAGAGCATTTTATGAAGATCTGTTATACCTGCTTCCCACACAGAAAATACCAGCAGCAGACCCGGGAACCCACGTTGCAACAGCTTATAGTGTCCAGACATGAGTCTCTTATTAATAAAACAGCATAACAACTGCAGTTGCATTATTTTTGCCTGTTAATTATTAATGTTATGTGACTCCTGGAACAAACATGGGAAGATAAACTAATAGCAGCCAGCAGCAAAGCTTTAGATCCACTGCTTCAGATTAAATTCTGGTGTTAGTGGCGTCATCGTTTCTTTGACCTCTCGATATGTTTCTGCAGCATCAAGTAAAATGATTGAAGAAACATTCAGACCATGTTTATATGTTTCTGATTATTAAGTTCTAGCCGTTCCCTGCAACAGCAAGAGTAATGATCATAATCGTCCACATGGTGGCGCTCTTCACCGCTGAAGCACCACGTGTGAACCACTCAACCATCTGTTGAGTCACACTTTATAGGTTTGCTTAAATTGCATTAAAAGAATCAGATTTAGCAAAGGCAACAAGTGGTGTTGTTAACATGATGTGTACTTCAGACATTTTCTCTATCCCCCCCCCCCCCCCCCCCCATCATTATATTTACAGGAGCAGTTCAATAATTTGAACACAGTTAAAACATTATCTTATTTCAATAATTCTGTTTAACAGTAAAACTCTTGTATTTTAGTAATTGAAGTGATCTAATGCAAACGTTTATTTCTGTATATTGTATTGTCCGTGGCTTCCAGCCAAGGCAAACCCAAAGCATGGGACCGGCTTTAAAATAAATATTTAAATAGAAGTGTTGCTTTATGACCACGTTATGGCCTACACGGTCATAAGGAAGGGTGTTGACCCCGCGGTTTGCCAACAAAAAGCTTGTTGCTAAATATGCTGGCTCTTCCCACTGCTGTTCAGATTAAGAGAAAGTCAAGTTCAGGTTTGCTTTAGATGCGAGCCAAAATCATGAAAATTCCCTATCCGAGCTTACCATCACCGCGTTGGACCGCTATTTTCCTTCAGAACCAATTTAATTCTTCATGTCATCGATTCGAACACGGCGTCAGAAACGCTCCTCGGGGGATTTTGGTTCTTTTTAACTTAACGGCCACATGCGTAATGCGTATGCTCCTTTCCACTACATCCCACTGGTGTTCTGCCGGGCTGAGATCCGGTGACTGTGCCGGCCCCTGGAGTACAGCAAATCTGTTGTCATGCTCAGGAAACCAGCTTGAGATGATACGAGCTTTATGACGTGGTGCGTTATCCTGTCGGAGGTAGCCATCAGTAGATGGATACCAGTCTATCCAGTCTGTCGTATCTGTGCATCCCGACTGTTGTCACCCAATTTGGATGAGTCTGTGTGAGCTGTAGCCTCAGACTCCTGAGCTGAGCGTAGTGGGAACCTGCTGTGGTCTTCTGCTGCCGTCGCCCCTCGGCTTTAAGGTTCAGAAATCTCTGGCCGGCTCATTCCCCCTTTGAGTTCTGATAGCAACCCGGCGCTTTTGTCCACACATCTACCGCTCGCTGGATATTTTTATCCCTTTTTCTGCCCCGTTCTCTGCTGATCTGAGGTGTTTGTGTGAAAACCCCTGTGCGGCACCACCAGCCAATGCCTCGTTTAAAGTCGCAGACATCTTCTTTCTGATGACCGCTTTGATGCGTTTAATCTCCAAATGCGCTGAATTACTGCTTTGTGATCGACCAAATCAGTATTTGTGACAACTAGCACGTAAACGTGTGCCTAAAAATAAGGTTACACACTGACCACCCTGATTAACCCCTCTAGTAGTTTCGCCTCTCGAATGTAATGACTGAAATAAAGTTTTTTAAGCCATTTTCATTTATTGAATGCACATCATATGAACTACTCATCAAAATGCCGGAGAGTCACATATTTTGAGATTCATTCATTCATTAAAAAAAAAGAGAACATTAGGAAAGAAGCAGACGCTTTCCCTTGTTTCCAGCCTAAATAGCCGGCCTAGCCGTGGCTTCTGTGCATCTCTAATAATTACCTGCCTCTGCCTTCAGGATCACCAACTCTCCTGTGGCCGACATCGCTGTGGTCTGGGCCAAATGTGACGACGGCAAGGTCCGCGGCTTCATCTTGGAGCGCGGCATGAAGGGCTTCTCCACCCCCAAGATCGAAGGAAAGTTCTCTCTGAGGGCCTCGGCCACCGGGATGATCCTCATGGATGAAGTTGAGGTTCCCGAGGAGAACCTGCTTCCAAAAATCTCTGGCCTTGGGGTGAGTGAAGCGCTTTAAATCAGTGGGTTTGGCTGTAGAAAGTTCTTTATATTGTCTTTATTTAATGAATTCTAATGGATTTGCTGTGTAAAGTTAAGCGATGTACTTAACCGTCATACATAATCCTGCAGGGTCCGTTCGGCTGCTTGAACAACGCCCGTTATGGTATCGCCTGGGGGGCTCTGGGGGCCGCCGAGTTCTGTTTCCACGCAGCTCGTCAGTACACGCTGGACAGGTCCGAAACGTCTCTTTGCAGCAAAACAAAGATGCTGTTGCTTTTGTTGCTGAGAACCTAAACTTGGACATGGCTTTTATTAATTAACACCGAGTTAAATAAACTATTGTTTTGTCTGTTTTTTTCCCCTACCAGAATCCAGTTTGGTGTTCCTCTAGCCCGGAATCAGCTGATACAGAAGAAAATGGCTGACATGTTGACAGAAATCTCGATCGGCCTGCAGTCCTGCCTGCAGCTGGGCAGACTGATCGATGAGAAAAAGTAAGAACGGTGGGGCTCTCTCGTTTAGATGCAGGTAGACCGGTGCACCCGTCTCTAAAACGCCGTAGTGAAATAGACTTTTTCCTACCCTTCCAGCTGAAAGGGGACACGATTCCTTCCCAGTGGTTTTAAGGAGACTCCTGAAAACCAAGAAATAATATTTAGATTTATCAGAGATCCATGACTGGGTGGAAATGTTTAAATCTATTATCTCTGATGTAAAAAAAAAAAAATTGGGGGTATTTTAATGTTCCAACATTATGGAGGACATTGTCTGCTGTTTGGAATACTCAGCTAAGGGTACAAACGTATAACCTAATCGTCAGTGACTATGTTTTCAGTGTAGCTGAAGTAAACGTGAGCTTTGTTAACAGAGCGGCCCCCGAGATGATCTCCATGCTGAAGAGGAACAGCTGCGGTAAAGCTCTGGACATCGCCAGGCAGTCCAGAGACATGCTGGGCGGGAACGGCATCGCCGACGAGTACCACATCATCCGTCACGTCATGAACCTGGAGGCCGTCAACACGTACGAAGGTGAGGAGGGCCACGGAGATTGGTGGGAGTCCAAAAGTATTCACGCCCCCCCCTGTGGTTTTTCACATTTTTCACCATTGCAACTACACTGTGAATGCTTTATTGGGATGTTATCTTATAGACCAACACAGATATGGGCATCACTGCGAGGCAGAAGGCAGTGGGACGTGGTGTGTCCTTTTTTTTTTTATTATTTTTTTTTTTTTTAGAAATCACATCTGAAATCCATGGAGTGCAAATGTATCTAACCCCTTTGGGTCAACACTAAAGACTTTGTATTGCTGAACTAACTCTATTGACAAGAAAGAGGACAAGTTCAGCTTCGGACAGTGATGTCAGGTGTTTTTAATCCCCTTGCTCAGTCAGCAAGCTCATATGGATCAATTCCACCCGTCTCACTAATTGTTTTAAGGCAAGCTTTGGGAAACAGGGTCCATCTGGTCTGAGCGCGGACCATCGCCTTTAACTTTGCTACGATCCACGTTCCAATCAATTTGTTTCTCAATCTCTCGCAGCATCGTACCTGACTCAGGGATGTAAACAAAGACCGGTGCCTGTGAAAATGGTTACGGCGGCCCACAATGCATTGCGAGATTACACACCCTTTCAATCCCTAAACCGTGCATGATTCAGTGTTTTATTTCCCCCCTAAAGTTGAAAACTGTGTACGCTTTTCTACTGTGTTGGCCTGTCAGGTAAAATCCCAATAAAACACACTGATGTTTGTTGTTTTAATGTTTCTGAATTACAATATAAATCGGTTTAGAACAGAAGTTGTAGGGTTGAGTTGCCTTTTAATCGATGCCAGCGGTCATCCCTGTTTCACCCTACATGTCTCAGCCTAGTCTGATATGTTGCACCTTTATTTATGTGTTTTTTTTCTTACCTCCCATCAGGTACTCACGACATCCACGCCCTGATCCTGGGCAGAGCCATCACAGGCTTGCAGTCCTTCACAGTTGGCAAATGATCCGGCCTCCAGCTGCTATCAACAGACGCAGCTCTGCCGATGGGAATGTAAATCTGATTTAAAGTCCGTTTTTTAAAAGATAACCCAATCCAACGTCCTCTCTCAAAACCAGTTTAAGTGCTTTAATTGGAGAGAAATGCCCATTTCAATTCTGCCGCTGAACTGTGGAGCTGATCCATTCTAAGTACCTCAGAGGTCAGTTTTAAGAAATACATTTTTCCACAGCAGGAACGAGTTTCTCTATGCGTTTAAATGATCAAATCTTAGTTTGCTTTGGTAGTGAGTGAACCGTTTAGAATGAGTTAAAGTTATAGATCTGTTGCTGTGTTGACGTCTGGCGATGCAGTTATAAAAGCAGCAAAGCATGAATACACACATCGTGTTTGTGTGATTATCTTTGGTTGAAATGTTTCTTTAGCGCAGCAGAAATTGTTACAGTAATTACGACTTTATGCACTTTACATACTGTAACGCTAAGATGTTAGCCTGCGATCATTTTAATGAATAAACGTTAAAAACATCCATCGCGTGTGCAGAAGATCAAGATTTGGTAACATCAAGCCTCTGGTAGGTCAGTGACTGACATGTCTGTATATAACTGTGAGGCACAAATACATTCATTCAGTTTCACGTGTGTGTGTGTGTGTGTGTGTTCATTTGAAAGAGATGAAATAACTCAAGGATCTCTTGCTCTGATGTAACTTCAGTTTATTTGTATGGCATTTCAGCAGCAAGGCGATTCAATGTGCTTCACATCATGGAAACAAAAACATCATAAACACATCAAAACAGTCACCGGTTGTCAGACCAGTAATAAACATTAAATTGTATCAAGTGAAAATATCAATACACATAAAAAATATTGGTCAATGTTCCTGTTATGATGGGCTGAAAGCATCTCTAAACAGGTGGGTTTTCTGTCTTGATTTAAAGGAACTCAGTGTTTCGGCTGTTTTGCAGTTTTCTGGAAGTTTGTTCCAGATTTGTGGAGCATAGAAAATGAATGCTGCTTCTCCATGTTTGGTTCTGGTTCTGGGTATACAGAGTAGACCAGAACCAGAAGATCTGTGTGGTCTGGAGGATGATACAGCAACAACAAAAATGTCAAAGTGGTAATACTGCAAATAATGGTGACATAATCCTGTGTATGTGCAGCAACACCTGTTTAACAGATTATAAAAGAGAAATTACCTGAGAAAAGTTTAAATGAACTCTTCATGGACATTTGATCAATAAATATTGAATTTCAAAGCAGAGTATTTGGTGCATTTTAGACGTATTATTTTCTTATCCTCTGTGGTTAAAATTGGACATACAAACTTAAATGTAAACATAAAAAGCTCCATAATTAAATGACACCTTAACCAGCTTCTGGCATTGATCCTGGCTGAATGTTGGACCGCTTTTCTCTGAGAGTTTAATGAAATGAGTTAGTCTGTTGTCACGCACCCAACGTTTAGGGTAGTCCATTCAAATGCAGTAAGGGTTCAGGTCGTGGCTGGTCCAAAAGTGGGTTCCTGGGTTTGCTCTGGACATTGTGACCAGCTTTGTTTCTTCTCAAGAGAACATTTCAGATAGATTGTTTGAACCTGAGCAGAATCAGATACTCTGACAGGAAAAAGTTTAAAACAGCAGCAATGGTTTTGGAACGAACAAGCTAGACTCCTGGAGCCGCATTCCCAAAGCCCTGACCACTTTCTTTTAATTAAAAAAAAATGTCAATAAACAAAATAGTGATTAGGAAAAAAAATAAACCAACCACTGTCTATTTAAAAAAATGAAACAAGACATGGGAAACAATAAAAAAGCAACCGCTTTAGGGGATCTCTACCAGTTCTTCCAGAATCACAGCAGAAGTTTTGATTTGGGGGGAACTAAATATTTGTTCGGGGCATCTGTAGATATTTACGTTTGCATTAATCATTTTGATTATGTTTGGATTAGAGCAAAAATGCAATCAGACCAAATGTGTGCTCCCATTACATGTTTGTTGTATAATCGTTCCATATCTATATCTCACCAGTGATGTCCTGGGTAGGAGCAGTTCCCAAACATGTACAGATTTATCTCTGCATTATGTTTTCAGCTAACCACGGCTATAATTACCCACATATTTAAGGAGCAAAGTCACTGCAGTTTAACCTTCCAGTCATCTTCTGCTCACTAAAGCAAATAGCCTCGGTTAAAGATGATTTATTTATCCAGTGGATGGAGGTGCTTAGCTGTACCTCTGAAATGCCGCCTGTCTAATCCTGAAGCTAACATAAAAGCACTGAACAAGCCACTGTGTTGGTAATGAAATTGAGACGTTCCCAGTTAATCCGCTCACTCTGCTGTTACTGGAACGGGTCAGAACGCACATACATGTGGCTTTCCAATGATCCCTTTTGTTCAGAACAAACTCAACATGTGGGCTTGATCTGAAAAAATATAGCGCAGGTGGCCGCTGTTGGTCGGCATCCAACATCCAGACCCGTTCTGGTCGAGGCTTCCACCAGAAGACTGGGACGTCTCCGTGGCTCCCTGTGATGACCTGATGTGGACTTTGTGGAACCAGAAGAGGATTTCAAGCCTCAAAGAAATTTTTAAATTATATCTAAAGCTTGTTTTAGCCTTTCTCTTTGTATTATCTCATTTTGCGTTGTGTTTCTTTGTCCTGAGTAAATCTGGTTTTATATAACAGTAATAATGTATTAATAAAAAACTTAAGGACAGGGCTGTTGCCTGGATCATCTCGAAATGTTTGATTCAATGCCTTGAAAAAAATTACTTGAGCTAAAGAATTTACCTAAGTTTAAATTGATATACAATGATAAAAGGTTTATTTGCAATGAAGTAAACCCTGAGAACCAGTACAATAAAAAAATACTGCAAATACTTTCATCACAGTTTTCTGTGATAAAAGAATTTGCAGCAGTCGGGGGTGTACCGACTATTTTTAACATGTATTATTTTGTGTTTTTATAGTTTTCTGTTTAGTTGAGATTCACAGATGTTTGTAAAAACAAAACAAAAAGGAATTCAGCCTTGAGGTGGTAGCAGTACTTGACCTTGAACAATAAAAAAACACATCTAAAGAAGGTGTAGCGGGGAAATCAAATAATCTGTGTGTGCAGTTTCCTGCTGGTGCAGATTTTGCCGATTCCTCTCCCTTCCTCTCCCTTCGCTCCTGATCTCAGCTCTGCCTCCTGTCCAGGACAGTGGAGGGGTTCTGAACCCAACGAAAGGTTATGAGCAGATCCTCTCAGCTGCTCCTCTTCTCCCCCTGTAAATCCAACAAGGAAGGATGGATGTGGAAAAAGAACCGGGCTGCTGCGCAGATCGAGGCCTCCATGCTGCGCCGTCACATGTGTGACGCTGCTACTTTGAAGTGGGGAGGAATTAAACAGCAAATCCCTGTCAGTACATGCTGCTTATGTAAGGAAATTACTTTTCCTCCCCTTTTTTTTGGACTGGAGGCTTTTAATCTTTTTGGGTATGTGCAGCTTGGACTGATAAATTTCCCCCCTAAATGCTCTGCAATCTCTGCGTCCCTTCATTCAAGCGGGAAAAAAAGCTGCCATCTCCCTCATGATTCCCAGAATTAACCAGCGGCTAAGTGTGCATAATCATACATTTATAATCTCAAGTAATCTCGTATATTATAATCACAGCAGGGTTCAAAATAAGATCTCCTTTTCATGGGGATCAAATGGAGGTCTGAAAAGCCATTTATAGGGATCAAATGTGCAAATGCTCTGATTACACCAAAATAAAGGATTATTGCTCATCAATGGGATTCACGGGTAGGGTCAGAGTTACCACTGCAGCAGTTTGAAGCACATATACCTTTTTTATTATTACCCCCCCCCCCCCCCCCCCCCCCCCCCCCCAGACAGTAGTGGCAGATGGCCGTTAACACTGAGCCTGGTTCTGCTGGAGGTTTCTTTCTGTTAAAGGGGGGTTTTCCTCTCCACTGTTACTACATGCATGCTCGGTATGAGGGATTGCTGCAAAGTCAATTACTTTCTCCTGGGATTCCTGAAACAGAAAACGGTTTGACCAATCCGTCTGTGGTTTAATTGAATAGAATTTGTGAAGTGCTTTGAGATGACATGGGTTGTGATTTGATACTATATAAACTGAATTGCGTGTAGCATTCAGTGTTAACCTGGGTGAAACAGAAACAAAGCCGGGTTGGTTGTCCGCTCCCCAGGGGACTTTGTTAAAAGGAACCAACGGTGGAAAAAAAGCCAGAAAACATGCTAATGCAGGACATGATATAACAGTGTGGGAGCAGAGCCAATCGTGTCATTTATTGGTGTAAGAATAGCAATAATGTGTTATTAGGGAAAGAAGAGTACAGGAGCCCATAGCTGAGGATATGACATTTTTTGTGTATTTGAACACAAGTCCCAACAGAGCTATTCTGTCACTCTTAGGATTTTCTCACCTTAGTGTTCGGTCTTTCCTTGCTTGGCTCAAATAATGCACCTGATCAGACATTTAGCTGTCTCGGCGCACCTGTGGCGAAGCGGTTAGTGCGAACCATATTAGGAGGCCTTTAGTCCTTGACGCGGTCGGCCCGGGATCAACTCTGACGCGTGGCGCTTTGCCGCATGTCTTCCACCCTCTTCCTGTCAGCTCACTGTCAATAAAACATGTGCCACTAGAGCCGCAAACACAAAAAAAAAATTTGCTGTCTCCATGCTCCTGGTTTTAGATTTCCCTCTCACATCTAAATGTTTACTTTCTCTAGGCTAGGCCTGATTAAGAATTGCTCCTTAGAGGAGTGGCGCCACCAGGGTGCCATGTCCTGGCCACCCCACACGGCAGTGTAAATTGTAGTAACATCAGTTTAGCATTTCATCCCATTATGCACAGCCAGAGAGGCAGCCGCTCTTCTTGACCTTCTATCGCACTTTTATTTGTATCTGCCAGTATCTACTTTCCCCTACTAATTGTTTTGTTTTCCAATAAATGAATAAATGTACACCTTATTCCTAATATAATTACACAATAGAAAGGAAACTCTCTCTCTCTCTCTCTATATATATATATATATATATATATATATATATATATATATATATACTGTATATATATATATATATATATATATATATATATATATATATATATATATATATATATATATATATATATATATATATATATATATATACTGTATATATGCATATATACTGTATATATGCATATATACATGCTTCTCCACAACTGGGTATATATCCAAACTGCTAAATTTGTCTCTCTTGCAAGCAAAGCAATATGACAATAAGGAAAGTGTAGTAGTATCAGCCCTTTTTTCAGCCAGCTGACAAACACTGTGCAGCAAACGGTTTTTGTGGGCTACCATGTTTTGCTCTGTTAAGCCAGAGAAAATTAAATTTCAAGAAAGCTAAGTTAGTGTTTTTGTCTTTAGGGAAACTATTTCTCACTTTTATCAATATAGCTAGTCTAACTATTGCCATCATGCAGGTTTTACAAATGCACAAGGTTTTATCGCGTAAAAACATTTAAATCCTTTTGTCATTGCTTCTGGTTGGCCCTATATTGTAGCTTGTTTGACGATCTTCAGCTCAAAAATGAGTCAACTTTAAAAAATCTTACATCTGGACTAAAAATGGAAAGCCAGTTGTTAATGCCAGGAATCACAGTCAACACTGGGGGCTGAGCACCCCTAAAGGTCAGATCCTAGGATCACCCCTGTAGGCGTTTACTTAAGTCTTTAAGACAGATTTCTACCAGGTGGAATCATGGAAGGAGTTGAAACTGAAGGGGATGTTCACCATGGAATCAAAAAATGAAGAGCTGTGACCCGCAGAGCGGGAAGTGGGCGGAGCTCCCGTCAGAGCGCGCGCGCCCGCGTCGCGTCTGGCGCGCGCGGGTAGAGCTGGTGAGAGAGCGGCAGATCACAGCCCTGGCTCAGCTGTGGGGTTCCGCTGAGACCAACAGACCCTGCACCAGTTCGCATCCACGGGTTGGATCAATTTAAACCTCAGAGCAGAGATGGAAAATACAACAAGCTTCAACCTGCGATCACGTTAGTCTATTCTTTTAATTTTTTACTTTTTAATTTTTTTTTTTTTACTTTTTTGCAGGAGTAGATGAATTTCCAAATTTCTCTTGGATTGGACTTTTAAATACCAGCATTTGAAGAATGCTTCACTTCTAAAGGAGGCGGCCCCGGAGATATTTACCATGAATGCCTATAATCTTTCTGTCCTGAACGCCACCAATGATGCTCAGGGCCACCTGTTCTCTGGGACCACAGACGACCCCCTGTACAAGCAGTACAAGCCCCCCGTGAAGGAGCTCATCCCTTTACCGAAGGGGGTGCTGTATCTGATCATGGCAGCCCTGGTGGTTGTTGGCATCGCCTATGCCATCGTTGGGCATCTCATCCGGGATCTGGCCATTGACATAGCAGGTACTGAGCTGTTCCACCATGCAACCTCAGGTTTACTTTAATCATGCAGAGCTTTACACGGCATCATCGCTCAGGATGGTCACATATGTCCCATTCATTTTGGCCTGTAGATACATTCAATCTGTTTATTTACATTTTCCGAGGATGGTACGGTTTATGCAAGGAACAACATCTATAAATTTGGTGTTTCAAGTTAAAAATTATTGTGGATTTTCCCTCAATCCAAACAGGGTTAAAATGATGCAGGCTTTAAATAAAGGAGCTCTCTGTTAAAATGTCCTTTTTTTGTTATGTCAACACCATGATAGGTCATGATAATGATAATTCAATAACCATATCGATCGATACACGTGTGGTTCAGTAGAAAACAAGGGGTCAATAAAAAGTTCAATAGAAGAACAGTTTTCCTTCCTTTTGCATTCTAGCCATGTAGGTCAGTACTACAGTCATTACAGCCTCCCAACCAATCACAACGCAGACACAGGAACGCTCTGTCACCCAGCTTCAAAGATTTCAGAGGTATTGTCTTTTGTTTTTTAAGACTTACAGTTTTGGTAAAACGTTAGTCGAATAAAAGTTTATCTTTGAATCCTGTGTTCTTAATTTAATTTAAAAATAGACCATTAAGCAACAGCATAAAATGGCCAGGGCTGCACTTAAAGTATAGGTTTTAAATTTGTTTGATAGTTATCGATATCGATCAAATTATTTAAATTTTATCGATATGCTCTGTTTCTATATCGTTCAGCCCTAGGTCATTCTGAATCATACTGTACGGTTTATTCTGCACAATTTAGCTAAAAAACAAACACATTTATCAGGTGTAGTGAGTGAGGTGCTATATAAAATAACATTAGAACCTTGTTAACCTATTTTATAACCTTGTTGCATAAGCGTGCACACCCTGATTCATTTTCAGCATGCTGTGGTCTTGAGTTTACCCGTCCTCAATTATTTTTGAATCTGTTTAACTTGCCATGAAACCTCACAGTCCTGACCTTTCCACGTTTGCATCCTTTGACTAAAGCCATAGTTTGTTGACAGGCTACAAAGGATCCTGTTGTACAAAGGAGATGGGACCAAACAGCATTATATATACACCTTATTATTTATAATTGGAGGCAACAGTAACATTACAAATGCTGGAAATTTCTCCACGCTATGTTCTCTATGTATCTGGACTAACCAAAATGTGTAGTTGTGTGACACAATTCCTCGAGCTTGGTTTGGCACAAAAAACACCAGTATGGACCACAAACCTTTGGGATTCTGCCAGAAAGCTGAAGATGAGTCTTTATGTTTCAGCATCACTGTGAATCCGAGCATGCATCCAAATCAACAAAATAACAAGTTCATTTTATTTTCTTTCTTCCAACAGAGTAGTTGTTTTGTTTAATCACATTGTACAGGATATATTTCCCATTATATGTGGAAAAAGGTTTTTAAAAGATTTATCATGTTTTTTTTTTTACTTATCAGAAATCTGGAACTATGATGGGTGAGAACCAGAGTGAACGTATACGCCGCATGTTTAAATGCAGTCTTTCTTAGCAAGCTGCAGTGAAACCTCACACTCTGTGTGGCCATCAGCAAGGTTCTGGCATAATTCTGGCACCTCAGCATGATGTGGCCTCAACCATGCTTGACAACCAGTGAAGAAGTCTTCAAGAATTTCCAGCTCTACCCTTACGTGAGCGGGTCTTGTCCACGTCGTCGTGCAACCGGCTGAGTCTGCGCCTCCTCCGGTCAGGAAACGTTACCCCAGGAGGATCGTCCATGCCACCTGATCGTTGACGGAGACACTGGTGTTCCAGCACCTTCCAGTTTATGATGGGCCAGAGTTGTTCTGGTACAGCTTAACCAATATCCTTAGTTTTAACACATGTGATTGTTTTGGTCAGATCAGCGAAATATGGATTATGAATGGAACGTTTAAAAGATGGGTCAGTGCCAGGAAACCAGTCTGTTGAATTAGGCAATCAGTCCTGGCAAAATGAGCGATCCAGATCTAATTCCAATTGTGTCAAGGCCTTGATGGTGGCTATAAAAAGTGTGATTTCGCTGCTACTTGTTAAAGGACATTTAGCCAAATATCACTGGAGTGGATGAGTATATTTCAGCCTGGGTTTCTGGATTAGAGAAAATCCACAAGAAGTGCTTTTAAAGTTCAGAAAAGAAAGCTTTGAATGCGTCACTGAATCCCAAATTTGATGGCATATTCAGGCCAGCGATGAGCGTAAAGCTCTGGAGGTTAAAAGGTGATGCAGGCCTGCAGTCGGTGTAATGACAACATCCATTCAGTCCCAAAGCTAAGGTCCATTTCTTGATGTTTTACCTGCATTGTGCGTCAGCAGACACTTCAGCTGAACCTGTACATGATTTACTCTCACCATCACTGCCTGTCTTGGTCAGAATGCCTGCTGGGACCAACTGGGGATGAAGAAAAGAACACGGACAGAAACCCGCAGCATCCCACGGGCTTCGGCCACCCTCCGCATCCCTTCGCCCACAACGCCTTCCACGTGTGGGACCAGGACGACGTGGTCATCCCTCTGTCTCGGGAGGAAAGCCCCCAGAGCAGTCCGCTGCTGCTGGCTGCCATCCCCTACATCCCCTCCTTCATCCCACACCCACACAGCCCGCCGGCCCACTGTCCGCTGGCCTCCTCGGACAGCCCAGGACCGTTCAGGGGGCTCGGCCCCCCAGGGGATTTCTGAATGTGACGACGGTGTGTTAACTGTTATGTGTGAAACACACGGGATGGTCTGCAGCTGGAGACTGCAACGACTGATTCTCTAACGAGTCAAAGGATCCATCAGTGTTCTGCCTCATGATCCAAGACTGATGTTTCTTACGTGAAGTATGCAGTGCTGTGAAAATGTAATTACGGCTAAACCGATTCCTTCTGTTTTTGCTTTTTTTGTCACACTTAAATGTTTCAGATCATGCAGCAGATTTTAATGTCAGATAAAGAAAAAAACTGAGTACACATGATGATGATTTCATTTTTAAGGGGAAAAAAGCTATCCAAACCAAACCCAAATGGGACAAAATATAATTGGCCCAGTCTTAATTAATCACATTCGGTTTGTTTGATTTCACTGACCTGAAGAGAACCTGCCTGACAACATGAAGTAGGCCAGAAACTCTTGACAAGCAAAACTTTTTGTAGGAGGATCCAAATAAACTCAGGGACTGGTGAGAAAAAAGGCATAAAGACACCTATTAGTCTGGAAAGGGTTAGAAAGCCATTCCTAACGTTTTAGGACTTCAGAGAACCACGGTGAGAATGAATTATCCACAAAGGAAGAAAGTTTTGGGGAAATTTTTTGCCAACCGTCAAAGAGTGAAACGGTTTGGAAGATGTTCCTTTAAATCCGTAGTTAAAGTACAGCATGTCAGAAAAAGGACATCATACCGACAATAAAACATGTTTGGGGGTTGAGGGTCTGGGGCGACTTAGCTGCTTCAGGATTGGGATGACTTGCAATAATCAACGTAACCACGAATTCTACTAGACTAGAATCATCCTGATGGTGTCTGGCTCACCATCAGTTCATGACCTCAAGCACAAGTTGGTCATTCAGCAGGAAAACAACCCAAAAACGCCACAGCAAGTCCTGCTCCGTACAGCAAAGGTAAAAAAAGAAGGATTCAAAATGGCCTAGTCAAAGCCTGGAGTTAAATCTTCGTTATTTAGATTATCTAAAACATATGAGAGCGACAAAAAAGCAACCGGAAGAAATCTGTGAGCGGGAAATCCAAAGATGACTAAAGGAACTCACAGCAGGATTAGTTTGCAAATTGTCTGACTGTGCGTTTGCAGTTTTATTTCCCAGACAAAACCAAATCGGTAGCTTTCATGGGGGGAGAAACACTTTTTGTTCAGGCTGACATGATTGCTCCATCCGTTCTGGCACTTATGCGACGAGAGATTAGCTGGAAAGTCAGAGTTCAGGATTTTGAGCTTTTTCCACATTAAAGGGCATGTCGTACATGTGAAATGTCGTCCTCCTTTGTGGCACTCGTTCGGTTTACGTAACGTGGGGGTGTGTTAAGACAGACCAGATGGCCGCCGGGTCTGTAGACTGTTATTTCAAGGCACCGGGAGATTAGTGTAAGAGGAAGACTTAACGGAGTTTTGGCGATCCAGCGTGTGCGCACACGGGACGCCTTTAATCCGGCCTTCCTTGCCGCAGGTGTCACACGCAGCCGCGGATTCCCTCGGCCCGACCCGAGCCAAACAATGCAGCTTATGGCACCAAAGCATATAGGGCTGGCTGGCAAGGTTAATCTGTCGTCAAATACCGGCTCGTGGAAGCTTCGGGGCTTCTTAAGAGGAGGAGGAAATTTGTAATCCCTGCTTACCTTTGCAGCTGTTTTCAGAACCTCTTCCTAGAAGGTTTACGCACAAGAATGCATCGCCCTGTAAAAGCGTTTATGTCCTCTGGATCTTTTCCTCACCGCCACATGTCTGTGGATTTTAGCGGGGCTTGATGCGATAGGCCAACACAAAGTAGCACACGTTAGAGTGGAAGGAAAAGGAAACAAGAAAACTTTGAAAAGGTGTGGGCGCACAGCTCGGGTCCCTCCGCCTCAACACAGATCTGCAAGTCTTCTGAAGGTTCGCCCGTCTAGAAACTGCTCATGCTGAGACGGATTTTCACTGAGATTTAGGTCAGGACTTTGACTAGGCCATTCCCACACATGAGAATGCTTTGGTCCAAGCCGTCGCGTCAAAGCTCGGGCTGAACGTGTGGGGTTACTGTCCTGCTGGAAGACGACTCTCCACCTTGTTCTCGAGTCTTTTCCAACCCTGGAGGTTTTCTCCCAGAACTGTATTTAGCTTCACATTACTTCTGATCCCCTTCCCAGGGAAGTCATTGCCACAGCATGGTTGGGCCACCACCATGTTTCAGCACAGCGGACAGGGTGCAGCTTTAGTCTTTCTCCAGACATACAGTGGTGTGTATGTTTTGTTTTAGCCATATTTGGCCTGACACCTTCCTTCTCCCATGTTTGCTATATCCACCCACATACCTTAGTGTACACTGCAAATGGGACTTCTTGTGGCATACTGGCAACAATGGCTTTGTTCTTGTTCCCCTACCAAGACCAGAAGTGTCACGTTGAGAGATTTTCCCACCCGAGTTGGTGATGGCAGGAGCTCCCCCAGAGATAGCACGGGCCTCCTGCTTACTTCTCTGATCAGCACCCTTCCTTTCCCCAACCGGCCAGTTTCAGTCAATTACACACATGATCATGCAGCAGCAGTCTGATCACTGCACATTATTTAGTGGCATCAGAGTAAAGGGGGCTGGATGCGTCTGCCTGTCACACTTTAAGCCCGACTGAGGTCCTGCAGTGAAAGCTTACCGAGGTAACCCGAGGGCTGAACTTTCCCTGAACTTTCCTCTCAAGCGGTCTGCGCAAGGAGGGGGTGCTCCAACCGGGCAGGAGTGAGACGAGCCGCGAGTCAACAGGCGAAGTGTTATTGTGAAGGAAGAAGAATGAGAGATGCAAAGTGGGAAAATGACACGATAAAGCAGTGTCACACAAAGAAGTTCTGAAAAACATGACCCAGAATAGCTGGGGGAGCACTCTTAACCCCCTCCTGGTCTTCGCAGCCCTTCCAAGAAGCTGGAGCGTCAGATTTAATCCAATATTCTAGGAAATCCCAACTAAACAAGTCTGCCAGACAACAGACCTGACTGGGTGTAAAAATAGTGCGGTAATCTGCATGTGGAAAACATGGCATACGTCAGTATGTGCAGTCGCAGTCGTTTCGGGATTTCGTTTACGGGTTTCTGAAACACTGAACTGGGCAAAAAAAGTCTGCTGAATAAAATCATCTACTCGGAAAAACAAATCACGCCTTCAGGGTTCAAAGGCTGAATCTGCACCAGCCTCCAAATACAGAAACTATCAACTCATTTGAATGTAGTTTTAACACCAAAAAATACCACAGATCCACAGAATTATTTTATTCTGGGCACTGACAGGCTTTTAGAAACCTGGGTAAGAATAAACAATACCAGTAATGACAATTTCTTTCAACATAATCACACCTCACAACACGTTTCTAAGTGTGTTTGTGTTCACTACCTCCCCCTACTCTGACACTAAACAAAATCCAGAGGAACAGTTCTACGAAGTTCTACGAAGAGTCCACCTGTGTGTAATCTGTCCGTTCTGTGAAGGCTGACAGGGGTTGGGTTATAAGCTCTGAACATCTCAGAGCTCTACTTGATCCCTTGCTTGGAAAAAAGGAGAAGCAAGGAAACTCCAAACAGCAATTCCGCCTAGAAAGATTAGGTTGAGAAGCAACCAAATAGCCCGTGGTAACTTTGGAGGAGCTGCAGAGATCCACAGCTCAGACAGAAAGCTGTTGTTGGAAGTCTTTAGCGGTCCTGTTAGCGGAGACTGGACCAGAAGGTTCAGCTTCGTCAACATGCAGCCAAAGCTACATAGGAATGGTTTAGATCAAAGCGGGGAATTATTCATTAGAACGGCCCAATCAAATTCTGGAACGAAGTCCAATTGAGAATGTGTGGCATACTTTAAAAGTTGCTGCTCCCCACACTTTTCCCGTTAATATATAGAAGAAAAAAAAATTAAATATTTTGTTTTTCTTCCACTTCACGCTGTGTGCTACTTTGTCCATCACATAAAACTCCAAAGAAACACGTTGACGTTTTTAGCTGTAAAGTGGAAATGGAAAAAGGTTAAAGGGGTATGAATGAAAATCAGTGCCTCCAAATCCGAGACCATGGTCTTGAACCGGAAAAGGGTAGAGTGCCTTCTCCGGGTTGGGGAGAATGTCCTGCCCCTAGTGGAGGAGTTCAAGTATCTTGGGGTCTTGTTCACGAATGAGGGGAAGATGGAGCGGGAGATCGACAGGCGGATTGGTGCAGCGTCTGCTGTGAAGCGGGCGCTGTACCGATCCGTTGTGGTGAAGAGAGAGCTGAGCCAAAAGGCGAAGCTCTCGATTTACCGGTCGATCTATGTTCCTACCCTCATCTATGGTCACGAGCTTTGGGTCGTGACCGAAAGAACGAGATCCCGGATACAAGCGGCTGAAATGAGTTTTCTCCGTAGTGTGTCTGGGCTCTCCCTTAGAGATAGGGTGAGGAGCTCAGTCATCCGGGGAGGACTCAGAGTAGAGCCGCTGCTCCTCCACGTCGAGAGGAGCCAGTTGAGGTGGCTCGGGCATCTGGTCAGGATGCCTCCTGGACGCCTCCCTGGTGAGGTGTTCCGGGAACGTCCCACCGGGAGGAGGCCCAGGGGAAGACCCAGGACACGCTGGAGGGACTATGTCTCCCGGCTGGCCTGGGAACGCCTTGGGATTCCTCCTGAGGAGCTGGCCCAAGTGGCTGGGGAGAGGGACGTCTGGGCCTCCCTACTGAAGCTGCTGCCCCCGCGACCCGACCCCGGATAAGCGGAAGACAACGGACGGACGGACGGACGGACGGACGGACGGACGGACGGACGGACGGACGGACGGACAACGGGGTATGAATGCTCTAGCAAGGCACATCATGTGCATATATTATACAAGGGAATTTAACCATATTTAACAAATGACAAAGAAGATGGGTTGCTAGAAAAAGCTTTATTTTTGCCCTCCCCCACATCTCTAGAGTTGCCTTTTTCCTGTACAAGATAAGTTGGGTAAGATGGTATAAAAAGAGTTTGCCATGTCTGACAAAGATGGACTCTACTGTTATGCTACTTCTAGGAGGTAAAGCTCCTAGAAGGGGGGGGGGGGGGGGTATTTTTCTGTCCCTCTTCAGAAACGTTACAGGGTTAGGATAAAACGGGTCCACTCAAAATATGAATAATGTCATGAGAAGGGTTGAAGCTCAGGAGTCCAGGCGACATATGGGGCTGTCGTATACCATCTGCAGGTTCACCTTGTGTCCCACCAGCTCTCGGATGTTGTTGATGCCGTATTTGATCATGGTGGGCCTGCGGATCAGAGGAGACGGCTGCGTCAGCAAAAGCACAATGCTGCTTCCAGGGAGGAGTTCAACACAAGGCCTTCTGTCGACATTGAGACTAAACTTTGACCTTTGACCTGGGTAAGCCCGCTGCTTTCATAGTAGCACATTTTTTCTTTCTATCTGGAATCCTGGAAGATCTCACAGGATCTTATGACATGAACTTGCTATTGTTGTTGTTCATAGTCTATATAGAGACATATAGGTCAGACTGGGGAGCTAAAATTCTGTAGGACATAAAGGGCCAAATATTTTTCTTCCCATCAGAATTGGTGGACCTGGTTGGTTTTGTAGGACAGACGTGGCTTTTAACAACAGTTAAAAGCCCTGGATCAACGCTAGCCTGCTCTCTCCATTCCCAAACCAGACGTTCATGTGTGCTTAAGATGGGTGTCATGTTTTAACACCCAACCGTGCCCACGTTTCCACCATCTTATAATGCTGCCTCCACCATGGCTGAAACATGGTGAAGCTTTTCAGGCTTATAGAGGCCAATGAAAACTTTAAGGTTGTCATTTTCGGGCCGCTGTGTGGCTTTTGGACCAGGGGCTTCTTCCCTGTGAATTGTCCTCTTACGACAACCTGGGTCCCGTTTCAGAAAGAATGGCCGATCTCCCCGGAGTAGAAAGCAGCTAGTCAGAGCGCATTGATTACGTGTCTAGCTGCAACCCAACAGGCGTCAATAGGAAGTTGCAGCAAATCAAGATGAAGTATGAAAATACAGTTTAATCAGGTAAGATCCAGTTATAAGTTATTCTTATGTTTAACCTTAATCAACTAAAGCATTAATTGGCTATAATCAACATTTGCAATTAATGATAGGTTAGTGAGTTACTGAAATAACTGATATGCCTATTCATCTTTTTGGCAGCATTTGGCTTCACACATCCTTCTAAAAATGAGCTGACACTGATTTTCTTGTAGGAGTAGAATCTGTACCCACTTCACTTTATATTAATCACGTAGGCTATATTTATATTTTAAGTTGAAGTAAAGGTGTCGTTATTCAAATTAAGGAATGTGCCGTAGCACAAAGGGTTTTGGGTAGAAAAATACATGAATGGACAATTAGAGCTGGAAGTCTCCAAATTTGATCCAGAATAAACTATTGCTTTGATTCTGTGTCGTTTTATTAATATTGTGGGCCTCTGACTATGGAACGCCTTTAAACTGAATGCAACAGTAACATTCCTGACAACGAGACATACAGCTGCCTCTGAAAGATTTTCTGCGTCATCTACGTTATTAAAAAGCTGCTGTTGGCATAAAAACAAAGAGCAGCACAAAGAAATTGTTACGTCCCCTTGCTGTGTTAGAAAAGCGATGTACGGGTTGAGAACAAATCAACGACAGCGGTGAAAAACAGTAACGATTGCAAATATATTAATCCAGAAATGATAAGACATTTAATCGTGGTCTGATCAGCCTCTCCCGACAGAGATGTCTGTGGAGTATTTGCGCTCCAGCATACAGGCTCCTCCAGAAAAGAACACCTTTTCTGACACTTCCTTGTGCCAATTTTAGCCAAAAAGAACCCAAATAACTCTGCTCAGGAGCAGGCTTGGTTTACTGAGTAATTTGTTGCCATATTTTGACTCAGCGTGAAGGCTTCTGAGCTTTCTGAGATGCAGGAATTACCCCAGAAATGACTCTGGGTATCCACCAACTATGGGGATCCACTACCTCTGCTGAGTTGGTCAAAATGCAGAAGAAAAAAAAACAACAAACAGTTTGCGATGAGTCATTCATGTTTAACGTGCGCACTCACCTCTCCAGAGAGAGGCCCCAGGCTATTACTGACACGTCCTCAGGGAGACCCATGGGCAGCAGCATCTCTGGTCTGAAGACCCCCGAGTTGCCCACTTCCACCCACTTTTTCAGTCCTGAATTGGCCAAAAGAGAGAAGATTAAGACAAAACTCACTGAAATAAATGTAAACATAAAAAAACATACCGACTGCAGCACAGCCAACAGAAACATCAGGGGAAACAAATATACTCAACAGCTTAAAATACCTTAATATGGACTTCTTCTAAAGCTAAGCATCAGGTTTAAGCTTTTTAATGAGAAATTTCTCATTTCCCAACATTAATGATCCTCAACCAGCCGCCTTTTCATAAACTTAGAAAAACCGATGAACTGTTGCTCATAAGAGCTACAGGTCTTAACGTGGGCTGAATGTTTAAGCTGCAGGAGATTTTCCAGAGCTCTGGTATACCTTCATGGTAGCTGAACACTTCCATACTGGGCTCTGTGTAAGGGTTGTAGGCTGGCTTGAAGCGTAGCTTGGTTATTCCTGAAAGAGACAGAGCACAGGGAACATTTGTGTGACGATGTCTAGTGATGTCCATTCAGTGAAATAAAATGCAGACCGAAGCTTTTTTGTCGTCTTCAATCCCACACCTCACTGGTCCACTTTTTAAAACACATACCTAGTTTGGTGAAGAACTGGTGGAGCACCCCCATGAGGTCGCCCAGGGTCAGGCCGTAGTCGGCCACCACCCCTTCTATCTGGTGAAACTCGGCCAGGTGGGTGGCATCCAAGGTCTCGTTCCTGAACACCCGGTCGATGGAGAAATACTTGACAGGGGTGAACTTTTCCTGGAGGATGATACCGCGTCGTGAGAGGAGCATCATGGGTAATAACGCTACAGGGACACATCTGGAAGGGTCGGATTGCGGTTGATTCCTTTTTAGAGACCAGCATTAATGAAACAAAGTACAAGAACTGTCTTTTTAGGAAGGAATCCCATTTAGAGTCTGAATAACGTTAATGTCCGAGTTCTTAACTAATCTAGAGATTGCAGGGAGAGATGCGCTGTTTGTGTTGAAATTATTTCTTAGTCTCAGATTAGATCTGAAGTATTTGAATTGGCCCTCCAACACCACGCTTGATTGTTAGGATGAAGCATTTGTGCTGATATGTTTTGTTTAATAAATGACTAGTAAAATAAGCGCCATTATTTTTCACTCTCTGCCAGAATGGTTTAGTTCTGTTTTTAAATTGAAAAAGATCATTTCTAATAAATTATATTATTGCTTATCTAAGGTTTCATGGCTTGGCAAAAATAGCTTTGAACCAATTGAAGGCCTGAATCCTTGGTAACTGTTGCTATGTTTGAACACATCACCTAAAGGAGACCCATTTCCTTTCCTCGTGCTCTCGCCTACCCTCGCTGCATGTGCCGCTCACCTGCTGTGCCAGCTTGTACAGCATGCGCGCGCTGACAGCCGTAGTGTGCGTCCGCAGGATGTTCTTCCGAGCCTCCTCGATCTTCCAGTCGTATTTGTACCTGAAACGCAGCATCGGTTTGACCCAGATCTGTGGCAGGAGAGCAAACGACGCCATGCTGGTTAGTTAGTAAGCGCGCCTCACCCTTGTGAGCCGTAGCCTCCCTCTGAGTGGACCTTCTTCACTCTCTCCAGGTACTCCGGAGGGAACTCATGAGCGAGCGCCGGGTCTGAAGTGTGACGTTCTGAGTCAGTGACCACCAGAGATGCTTAGGGGAGCGCTGGACAACGTGTTTGTTGCCGAAACTCACCGGACAAGAAGAACGTGTCGTGCTGGTCCCTGGCTGGGTGCTGCTGGGGCTGGAACAGAGAGTCAAAGTTCCAGAAGGAGCTCTCTATGAAGTTGTTGGTCGGCATCTCGGAGAAACTGCAGGACGGAGAGATTGGTGGTGCTCGTTTATAGCAGAGTTACATCTTTATCTTGCTCTAATTCAGCGTCGGACAGCTTCTCACCCCATCTCCAGGAAGATCTGCCTGAATTGAGTTCGCACCTTCATCAGAGGGTGCAGGTGGCCGCAGTCGGGGGCCACGCCCATGGCCTCAAAATTGTACGGTTTAAACTTCTTCTCTTTCCAGCTGCCGCTACAACACAACAGACCGATCAGACAGCAGCTCTCTATGCGATCCTCCCCTCCCTCTCACGTCAGGTAACAGGAGCTTAATCCCTCTGCCTATTCATTTAGGATGCTTTTTAATCAGCAGCCAAATCTATGAAAGCATCAAATCTATGTACCGCAATGGGCAACATCCATCTGAACTTTGGGCCGTGGGAAAACGGCACATCTGGAGGCTGCTTTTAGGAAAACCCTCTCTGCATAATATTTTCAAGCAAACACGAAAACCTGTCCAGTTTAAATAGAAAAGGCTCGACAATGAAAAATGTTTCTCCGGTGGTCAGGATTTAAGTATGGAAGCTGGGTAAAGAGCAGAGGGAGACGTGTAGATGGGGATGGTTGGAGAAACAGATTTATGAACGGGTGGACAGAGCTAGATGGACAGAAGGATGGGAATAAACTCCAGAAGTCTTTAAAAGTTTTTAAAAAGGCCATCAGTTTGTCCTGCTCTGCCTTTAGGACCAGGTCCATAACTGTGGACTTGTCCCCATGTTTGAGCAGATGTTCCTCTGCGTCCTCCGTCTGAGAGCCTGGACACGGTCACTGACTGACAGAGCAGGCCGGACCGGACGCCGTGTTCAGTTCTGTGTGTTCGATCTGTTGGGGACTTAGTGCAGAGACTCACGTGGCGATCATCTCCGGGGTGAGCTCTGTCTCCTGTTTGGTTATGGTGGTGCTGAAGGAGCTTCCCTTTGCGATCCAATAAGACTTAACAGTGCTAGAAAAAACAAAACAAAGTGACTTCACACATCTGTCACAGCAAGGTGGAGGGTTATGCAGTGACATAGGGCTGGACGATAATTCAATAACAATACATATCGATCAATAGACGTATATCGATGCTAGAAAAACAAAAGGGCAAATATAAAGTTCAATAGAATAACAGTTTTCCTTCCTTTTGCATTCATGTAGGTTAATGCTACAGTCATTACATCCTCCCAACCAATCACAAACGCAGACCCAGGAACCAAGCTCCGCCCCTTCAAAGACTTCACTGTTCTTTTTTTTTTTTTTTTTAAACTTGAAGTCTTGGTAAAAAGTTAGTTGAATAAAGAGTTGATTTGAATTCAGTGTTTGAATGTTCTGCATCTAAAAATAGGTCGCTAAGGCTGCACTTAAAATATATATTTTGAATTTGTTGATAATTATAGATATCGATCAATATGATTGATATTTTATCGGTATGCTTTTTTTTCCTATATATCGTCCAGCCCTACATTGACATTTATGATGAGAAATCACTTCTAAACAACAATGCTTTCATAGCGCTTTGAAGAAAAATTGTTTCACTTATTTTGTTATATTGTTAATAAAAACTATTATAATTAAAAGGTATAGTGAATGAATTTTATGGAAATGTAGGTAAGAAACGCACAAGCCATTATCTGATAACTGCGCATGTGCCAGACGATTATCCCTGCTCTGCCGCTCCTCAGGGGGAATCACATGAAAAAAAACCCTCCCAAATCCACTGTGGTCTCATTTCTTTCTGAGGCCTTCATCTTCTTCTCATAAACTTGGACGCGGTTTGCTTCTTCTGACTCACAGCCCTTTTTAAAATATGAGTGAGAGCAGCAGAGCTACAACGCACAGCTGGCTAACACTGAGGCTAACCGGATACATAAACACTAGAAGTGCTCACACACACCCAGGAAGCAGAAACTAACAATGAAGGTGTACGCACACTGGCGTTACCTCAGCGCCTCACAATGATTGGCCTGTGGGACAACCAATAGATAAGGTGATCCCCTCAGAATGAACTAGAAAAACATGGTTCACTGTACCTTTAAGTGGTTCTAAAGGGACTGCATTTAAAAGTCTAACTTTTCAAAAATAATTAGTTGTAAATTATACAACTGCAATAAAAATGCATGAATTTAAAAGGGCTTTCTGCACAGCGTTGCTAGGCAACGCCGATAAATGTGGCTGCCGCTTTAAATCCACTGTCGACATTGTTTGATTTCATATGTGCCCGTCAATTTAAAAAAAAAAAGGCTTTAATCGCTGCTGCTCTGATCAAAAGGGAACATTTCCAGAGAGGAAAGAAAGGAGCGATGCTTAGTTAGATGTGTTTTGCACACGGGTCTTTTGGCCACCGGTCAGCGGGACAAGGCTTCTTAGGTAAGAGTATTTAGTGAAAACAGAAATTGGGATAAATCCGCAGCATATTTCTGTCATCCAACATCCAAATGTTCCCGTCCAAGCTACGCTGGATAATCTTCTGTTCTTTTACATGGATAACACGGTGAAAACAGCCAGCTTAAAACTGATTGCTGAAGTTATCCAATCAGCTGCTTTAAATGAGTTGTAAGCATGATAATAAAGATAATAAAGTGTAAGGTACTATGGATAGTTTGAGACCACTAGATAGCAGATTTCTAAGAGACCGAAAACAGCGGTTAAAATGTTACGCCTCGTTAAAATTTTGGAGGCGGCGCAGTCAACCAACAGCAAACCTTCTGCTGCCCCCTACTGGCAGGGACGTGTACACAGGAATCCCTGCTCCATAGAAGGCTGAAGACCTACACTTCAGCGAGGAGTTTTCTCTTCTTCAGCTCATTCTTCTCCTTCTCGTCGAGCTGAGCGGCGTCGCCCCGTTTCACCAGCAGCAGCTTCTCTCTGACCTGGTCTTGGATGCTCTCCACCTGAGGGCCACACAATCGTCTTAGCACAGAACAGGGCGCCGCATCATACACGGCCAAAATGGCTGGTAGGGAAGTATCACTGCATACAGTTCGGAATATCCTGGGTCCTCCCTCGTGGGACTTGTCCACTCGGACCCACTTGTTGGACATGGCCTTGCTGAAGCCGATCTTCCCGAAGGAGAGTTTCTACAAGAGAGAAACGAAGAAGTTTGGAAGACGGCATTAACTTCTCGGAGGCCAAGAAGTGACAAACGTGATGGCTTTACTTTTGCTGCGTCTCTGCAGGTTCGTTTTGGAATATTTTCAAACCCACAGAGCTACTTGCTGGACAACAGCCGGTGAAAAGGCTGCTGGTGGTTTCATCCCATTATGTCTGTCTCTGGGTGTTAATGCTCAGGTTGAATGTGGTGGCAGTGTAGTGATATGGGAGCACTTGGTCCAGGGTGGCTAGGTTCTCCCCTACTGGCTGCTCCAGGGGCGGAGCTTAATACAACAAATCCACCATCCAAAATTCACTGCTGCATTTTCAAGACCAGAACCAAAGTTAATTTAAGAAACACTCTTTAATGATGGCCCATAATGCATGATCTTATTCCAACCGTTTAGCTTATATGAACTTTTCCATCAAAGACAATAGCATTATTAAAAAAAAAAGAAAGAAAGAAAAAAGATTATTTTTCAATACGGTTCAGATCAAAGAACCTCTCGTCTTCTGGGTTAAAACAAATCAGCCCCTCTGCTTCGGAAGAACTAAGGAACCACGTTGGCTCGATGTGTTTTAAATCGGATCACTGTGTGTCCAGCAGAACATACAACATATGGATCACAGCTGAAAAACAACAGTCATGACGAAATTAGAGTTGGTTTGAAAAAATGATGTAAAAATGACACGACTGCAGTGGTGATCGTTTTTGAACCTGCTCTAAGTTGTTGTTGGAATAGTTTGAGATGGCAAAACGTTAATAAACAGCTGGAGGAGTGTTGAAACGGTTCTGTTCTAAAATGCTTTGACACCAAACGCTTTAAATAAAATGTCCATGTCAAAAAAATAAATAACTAAATAAATAAATAGAGCTGGTTTTGTCTCACTTGTGCTCATACAGTTTCTATTCAGTGCGTACATCAATTAGATTTTTCATCATTATTTGACACAATTATGTAACAAAGGGTTAATATAAGTTTTTATCAGTTTTTTTTTTTAAGTTTTTATCAAAGCCTTTTTTTTGTTTAAAGATTGTTGCTGGTTTTGAAAGAAAGAAAATAAGATTCAAATTATTGTATCCAATAACAAAAAAAACTGTTAAAATTTTTTAAATGATTATTGCTGCTAATGTCATTGGTTCACAACGCTATCTTTACCAACATATCGAGGCTGTACTAATAAAATAATTCAACCCGAATTAAAGTGAGTTAAAAGAGTTCATAAGCAAATTCAACGATAGTTTATTAATTCTATGTATATAGTGTTCATATTTTTTAAAATTTTGAGGTAATGGGGTTTATTTTTAGGATTTTACTTGCACTGTTTTTATTAATAATTTCCTTTAAACGCTGCTGCTGTGTGTGTGTAGGAAGGGGGGGGGGGTCTTATCTATTGAAATATGTCAACACTATAAAATAGATTGGAGAGATGGTTGTGGATTGAAGAGTTCTGGGCCTGTTTTAAAAATGACATCTAAGCGCGTTTGAGGTCGCCAAGACTGCACTTCTTCAATAAATCACTTTCAAAATCAAAATCGATTTTAAAATAAGAGCATCATTTTAGGATTTGGAGACAAAATTAAGACAAGACTTCCTACAGCTAATAAGAAGAGTGCTGGAAGGAAGCGTGTTATACTAGCTCATTTGGCCTTATTTCCCTGTCAAACTACTTTATTAAATCCAAGGTTGGAGGACAAATCGTATATTTTTAGGAGCGGCTGAGCGCATGAAGCTGTGTTCTGGGTTCTTGACATCCCTTCTGCACATTCCCAGCTGATGAGGAAACCCTCAAACCAAACCATGAAGCAGAAGCAGGCTAATCTGGGGGCTCATACGCGTATATAAATAAAGTAATTAACAAAACAACACGGGAGAACCCGGGGAACTGCTGCGCACTCACCATCAGCTCAGCCTGCGGCAGACCCTCCGCGGGGATGGAGCTGAAGACCCGGGCTTCATGGCTGCCCTGCTCGGCTGTCTCGGTGCCCTCCTCGGTCAGCTCCCAGTGCTTGGAGGAGCGCAGCTCCGCGGAGATGACCTGGACAGCAGAGAACAACCATGACTGCCGTGTTAACCCCTTACGGAGTTGTAGCTTCCAAGTCTTCCTCCTTTAAACCCCATTGCATCAGTCGCGCTACATGTTGACGGACACTCCGACTTCCGCCGACTCTCGGGTCGGCAGCACTCACGTCGCCGAGCGCCTGCAGACTTTTCACGGCTCCGACGATGACCTGGTGGTCCACCCCGAGGCCGGCCGCCGCCGCCAGGCTGTCCACGCCGCCGTCCGCCTTCTCAACCCGCTGGAGAAGCGCCTCCAACACGCCGGTGTCCGCCATGCTGGAAGCCCCGATAGACGCAGGATGTGACGTTGTTTTCTCGAACCGAACGTGTCCGAATCCGCAGGAACGACGCGCAAGCACGTCGGCCATATTGAGAGGGTCACGTACTCCTCCGAAAGCAACAAAAGTGGGACTGGAAACTGGGTTTAGCGAATAAAAGTAGAATTAAACATTAAGTTCAATTGATTGACATATTTATGTGAGAAAATGTATATTCATAATAGCACTAATAATGGCAACTACAGATGCATAAACCACTTAAACGTGTCCTGACTTCAGAAAGTGTACCCAACCACTTTAGTTTGATTTAAAATAATTAGTGTGACTTGTATATTTTTTTCCTGAAATGTTGTTATATAAATTAATTATACAAGATTAAAGCACTCACAATAAACCATCCTGCAGCAAAGTATGTCAGTGGACTATCCAGTGTGCTCACGTAACACTTGAAGCTCCTTTTACATGAATTACTGCATCATTGCAGCGTGTCTCAACTGTGTTCAGGAGGCCCAGGTTGCTTGAATAGATGCCTTTAGCTCATCTTCCTCTTGGCAATACGGGCTGACTGGAAATGTCAGACTGGACTTGAAGCAGCATGGATTCTGTTGCTCTCCACTCTTCTACCTCAACTTCAAAATGAAACGCAAAATTTACTTTCATCTGAAAAGAGGACCTTGAACCACTGAGCAACAGTCCAGTTCTATTTCCCTTTATCCCAGGTAAGACACACCTGATGCCATCTTTGGTCCAGGAATGGCTTAACCCTAGGATTGCAACATTTGTAGCCTGTGTGGGATCATCTGTCCGTAGAGGCTCTTCACGTTCTGTTTCCAGCCTCAGTCCACTTCTTGTGAATCGATTTCCCTTGATAATCTCAAGGCTGAAGTCATCTGTTGCACTTTTTCCTTCCACTGAACTTTCTATGAATGTTTGGATACAACACTCTCAACCAGCTTATTTAGCAATACCCATTAGTGGTTTACCCTTCTTGTGGACATTTGTCCAGTCAGCAACCTTCCCATGATTCTTTATGCCACTATACAACATTTATACATTAAAATATATTTTTTAAATTGGTGCTAGTAGTATTCTGATTTTCTGACACTGGATATGCAATGGATCTATATTAAGTGTAATTTTCTGAAATGAGGCACACCAAACTTTTATTAAAGATATTGACATTTTTTCTTAGCTGTACTTGTAAATCTCCCTCAAACTTCACTTCACAACCCTTTCAGGGACATATTTCCAATTGGTTGGTGCACTTTTTCTGCCAGTTTTCTCCTTCGCGTCAACTTTTAGTTTTCAGATGGAGGTAAACCATTACACTGACCCGAATGAATAGTTAATGGGGGGGGGAAAAGTGTTTACGTTTTAAAATTCGTAAAGCTCAAAATTTTAAAACTGGTTGTTAGTTTATATCAAGTTTAGTGTCACAGGCCATTACCTGATGCTCATGAATAACACAAGTACCCAAAATGTATAAATAGAACTGTTAATTCAAAATAAAAAGAATTTATTAATAAAAACACATTAACAAGAGAAAACCCCACCCAGTTTAAAAGCTACATTGAGCAGAGCTGTGGATTTAAACAGCAGAATATATGTTCCAGTTATCCAGAAAAATCAGACTGAGAAATCACCACATTACATCAGGTAAATAACAAAAACAGTCAAAAATCACAACCACGGCTGGAAGGGGAAAAAAAAGCTACCTGGGTACATTGTAATTACCACAAAATGGAGCCAAAAAAAAAATAAGAGTCATAAAAATATGGTTAAACTGCTTTTCACATTTTTCCAGCCATCTCAAGAAGGAAACTAAAGTCATGACTTAACACCAAGTTTGTCACATCAGTCTTCATATTAGGTGGTAAGGACCAGGAGCAAAAGATCAAGAAAATAAATAAAACCAAAACAAGACTTGGAAGTCGTCGCGCCACTGAAACAGACCACTAGTTCAACCATAGCTCAGCTCAAGACATTTGAAAAGTCCACATATCTCAAAGTGTGCCAACATGTGCTACATCTAAAACCGAAAGCACATAGGAAGCAAACATGGAAAAGGCAAAGAGCACAGGCAAGTCTTCCATCGCTCTCTTTGGAGAAGGGCCGAGAACACTGACGCAGGGTGCTGCTCACGGACTGGTGACAACCTATCTGTACTGGTAACCCATGCTGCCTTCACCCCTGCCGAAGCCGGGGTTGTGGTACTGAGAGTGGTTGGAGCCGAAGCCCTGGTTGCCACCTCCCTGCGCGCCGTAGGTGGATTGGGGGTTGAAGCCTGGAAGAAAGGTGGGGTGTAAAAATGGGAGAGGAGAGAAACTTTAATTATATTCAAGGTTTTTGCAAAGAAAATTTTTCCACATCAAAATATGCTTTTTCAAAACTGAACTCCAGACTTGTGTCATTGGCCATTTAAGTATAAACACTAAATTTGGATTTTATTTTTCCACAGCATCTACCTTTAAACATGGAAAATAGAGTTCATTAGGATAGAAGGACATGAGATTGGATGGAGGAAAGATGGATTGACAAACAGATTGAACAATACATTTGACTA
The DNA here is from genome assembly GCF_011125445.2 of Fundulus heteroclitus. NCBI lineage: Eukaryota > Metazoa > Chordata > Actinopteri > Cyprinodontiformes > Fundulidae > Fundulus > Fundulus heteroclitus. The sequence continues at coordinate 31,160,696 of NC_046376.1, read as the reverse complement.
ACTGCACAGCTTTAGTTTCTAAACGATCATAAAAACATTAATTTGTAAAAAAAAAAAAAAAAAAAAAAAGATTTAATAGTTTAGACATTTCACATCGTAGGCCTGCTCCTAGTTTGTAAAGCCCCACAGCTGATGTGGGCTTCTGCCCCTTTTGATGGGTGAAAGTGAGTCACGTGTCAGTGGATAAGAAGATGGCAGGAGGAGCCACGGCGGCAGCTCCCCTGGTCAGAACTGAATCGTGTCTGCATTAAACGTCCTGAACAAGCTTTATATCAAACGCCTGAACTCCCAAAGAAGCAAAAGGATCAGCAGCTGCGATGGCTGTAGCAGCGTTCAATAACTAAATGGTCGGGTCAACTGGAAAAAATGTGCCAGATGTATTACTCTGTGGTGTCTGCAGCACTTAGCTGAAATTTACCCATGGTGATGTAACAGCAGCAAACAGGAAGTGACTAGAATTTTCTTTTGGATAAATTTTGATACATTACGGGATCTTTTAGTAAATTTGTGTAAAATACCCATTCATTAATAATTGAGAGAATTTTTCATTTATGTTCAATATTACAAGCTTTACTGCCAAAGGCCACTAAATTGTAATAGTCTGTTTTTATACAATAACCTACAACTGAAAATGGCATGTCTATTTGAAACGAAGATGCAACAAAGGAGATGTTTGCAATGCAATTCACTCTAACTTAGTGAATACATTTTTTTTAACTAACCCCGATTCTAAGTTTTGTATTCTAGTCAGAAATAGATTGATGTCAGACAAACGGATGGGTGAACAGAAAAACGGATCCAGGAATGATGGAAAAACAAAGTGGTGGGCGAGCACATGGACAAAGGGAGGGGTAAATGAATGGTTTGACATGTAGATGGACGGAGGCTGAAGGATTAATAGAAAACCTGATGAACTGATGGATGGGTAGATGGGTTCATGGACAAATTGATGGGTAGACAAACTGGATGATGGATGGATTGCTGGGTGGATAAACAGACAAAACGACGGACAGTGATGAAAGACGAATGGATACATTTTTAGTCAGCAGGACGGGGAATAAAGTCTGGAAATACAAATACTCTTCCATTAGTACTGGAAATATACTAGAATTGTAAACTGTTGCAGACTGTACAGGAATCCTGTGTTTTAAGCTTAAAACAGGAGAAACTCACCGTCGTAATTGTATTCCTGGTTCCCTCCAGCGCCTCCTGTCACCTGGCTTGGGTAGGCGGTGCTGTAGGAATAACCACCTGCACCCCCCTGGTTCTGGCTGAAAGTCTTCTTGACTGGCCCATACTGGCTGTAGGAGCCCTGCCCTGCGGAGACGCTTGACAGATAGCCTCCTGGAGGCCCTGCGGGTCCCCTAGGGGGACCAGGAATGTTTGCCTTCCCACCCTTCAGCACCGGGGGTTTCTTTTTGGCCATTTTGTTGGCACCCAGGGCAGCGTAGGATCCTTCGTTTTGGTAATATGAACCGTAGCTCGGAGCCGGCGCCTCTGTGGAGCCGAAGGGAAGGCCGCCTGAGAGGCTGCTCGATACCCCGGCTCCTCCATTTGCCCCACTATGGTCGTAGTAATCTAGGGAATGACAGCATACCACAGCCTTAAAACAGGTCAAATATTTAGCATGTAGCAGCTCCAGCGTGTGTATTGTAAATAGGCAATGAATAACTAAGTCAGTCATGAATGCAACATTTATTAATAAAACAAACATATAAAAAAACAGCCGGAGTGAGGAGTTCTCCCATACCAAACAGATTTCCAAACTGCAGCAGTCTGAGCACAAACTACAAGGAAAGCCTCTGCTCAGCTCTGACAACTGCTGATACAGATCAGGAAATAAAAAGAAGAAAAACTAAACAATGCCAGAGTAAAGGAGGAAATACACTGGCCGCGTAACGTAAGCGGCGCGGCTTATGGCCGTGTTTTTAAAAGTGTAGATTTACACCAGACGCGGCAAAGTACGCTCCACAGCTGCGTGATTCTGGGGAGAAGAACTTGGGTAAGTAATTAAAGACAAAAAGTAATTTTTTTTTTTTTTTTTTTTGCACAGTAGCGCAGTGGGTAGCGCTGTTGTCTTGCAGCAAGAAGGTTCTGGGTTACCCTGGGTCTTTCTGCATGAAGTTTGCATGTTCTCCCTGTGCATGCGTGGGTTCTCTCCAGGTATTCTGGCTTCCTCCCACAGTCTAAAAACATGACTGTTAGGTTAATTGGCTTCTCTAAATTGTCCTTAGGTGTAAGTGTGTGTGTGAATGGTTGTTTGTCTTTGTGTTGCCCTGCGACAGACTGGCGACCTGTCCAGGGTGAACCCCGCCTCTCACCCAGTGAACGCTGGAGATAGGCATCAGCACCCCCCGCGACCCCATGAGGGATTAAGCAGGTCAGAAAATGGATGAATGGATGGATATCCTATGTTTTCATCTAAAACTCCAGGTCTTTACCATATTCAGATCAGAAATCACATATTTTAGTTTGTTAGCTTGTCATAACTACATCATCCATGGCGCTTTATTTTGGACTCTTATTTTGGAAGTGAACTTCGACACAGGATGTGGTTTACCCGTTTATTCCCTGCCAAACAGGAGCGTATGTGTCTGAAACTAAAACTTCAATCTAATTTAGGCGTCGCATAGCATAAATACGTGCGCATATTATACTTCTAGTGTACCTTTATTGACCGATTAAAATGAAACGCTAACCCGAGTGTAGGACGCGCGTATGCTGCATTTTGCAACACGTCCGGTGTGTTTCCTCCTTAAGACCAGCGTGCAGCTAGTGTATTTCTAACTTTGCAATACTAACAAGTCAGGGAAACAACAGATTTGATGAAAAATAATGTTGAATTTCCCTAAAATAAAATAAAAAGTTCCTTTTTTTTATTAACCCAATCATGGTTGGAAGTGGCAAAGGCATACAGTTAAAAAAAGACAACAATTTTCACTACATGTCTATCTAAAGATAGAGGGCAGAGATGTCCCAGAAGGCAGTATGTTGTCCAGCTCCTGCAGGTCATGACTATGAGAAGACACGGAGCCAAATGGGCTCAGAGGTCCAGGTGGTCAGGGACATCCGCAGCAAGGTGACAGGACAGAGGGCATCCTATGGCTGCGTGCATGCAGTGGAAGAGCTTCTCCCCAACGTGGTAGGATGTGACAAGTGGTATTGGCAAGACAGGTTAGACGGAGTCACTTTATTCCCAGGGTCGGGGACTTGGTGGTGACGGGACTTTATGATCCTGCTGGAACACTACTGAGTATTTTTGTCCATTCAAACCCTCTTAACAGGACTCTGGTTCTGTTCTAACACTGGAAGTTCTATGTCGCAAACTCGTGGTAGCCATAGTAGTCTGAGACAAAGTCACCTAAAGAGTGAGACAGGGCAGAGAAGGGAGGAAAAAAAAATCAAAATTAGATTATTTTGAATTTTTCTTCTGCCTTAAAAATGGCAGGCCATGTTTGGTCAGATCATTTCTGGTTTTTAGATTTCTCTGCTCCTGTCACGCTCAGGTAGGTCAGTCTTCAAACCAGGCTGCCAGAATGAAGAACGGGGAACTCATAGAAGAGACTGGACAAAAACCGATTCAACCCTGTGGCTTTAAAGCAGAGAAATGTAAAATCACTCGGCTAGGATAACCCCAGCAAGGTGCTGTGGAGCGACCCCCCCCCCCACCCCATACATTTCAAGAGCCCTGGTGAGCTGCAACAAGCTACAGGACAACATCTCTGCCAACACAATGGTCAACCATTTTGATTTGACCTTCATCAATATATAGACCAGGGGTCATCAACATGATGCTTGTGGGAACCAAGTAGCCCCCCCCCCTCCGAGGACCACATGTGGCGCCCACGAGCCTGTTCTAAAAAAGCCCAATCCACCAGTGAGCAGCATCTAAAACTTTATTTTAATTCGTTCCTCTTCCTGTTTATTCACACATGCATTTATATAGATTTAAAAATGACATTATCTCGAACAAAGCATGAAAAACATCTTTATTTTACTTAAACTTTAGGTGAACTCTGACTCTTCTAGTTCAAAGATCAGTACTGGTAGCCCTTTGTATGACACCAATGAAGTAGCTCTGTTTCAAACAGGCTGGTGACCCCTGATATAGACGCTTGTCCTTTGATACAGGACACGGGAACGTCAACAGAGCAACGGTGGAGGGGAAGAAACAAATACTTACTGTAGCCAGAGTTAGCGCTGTTCCCATATCCATACGTTCCAAAGCCACCTGAGAGGAAATCACAGTTAGTGCTGAAATAAACCATCAGCCCTGTTAATCATTTAAGGAAATGTAGGTTTCTACCTCCTTGGCCGTAGCCGCCGCCATTATTGAAGCCTCTGCCTCTTCCACGACCTCGTCCTCTCCCTCTACCTCTGGGTGCGCCAGCATCCATGCCGCCCATCATGCCAAATGCGTGCTGTACAGGATACAAAGATATTTTGAAATTAAGCAGGAGAGCAGAAGATCCCACTTGCCTCTCTGCCAGACTATAACCTTGCCTCCAAGATGAATTCGCAGTATTTGTGGGTTCACAAACACATGTGGATCCATCTTGTACCGCTCGGGCTATAACCGTTTGTGTCTGAACTAAAAACGTCTCGGGCCAATCCCGTTGCAGTATTGCGGTTTAAGGCGGGACATACCAGTGGGACAAAATCAAGAGCAGCTGAGCCCACAGCCAAACCAACATAAACATGGCAGCACAGGACCAGCGCATAGCTGCTGCTATCACATCTGATTTCTTAGAGTCCACAATTTCCTCTTTAAAAGAACAGCAAGAAGTACCTTGACTTGCTTACCTTGTAGTGTAATTTTATACTGTGATTGGCTAAAACCAACTTTTGGTAGGCGGCCACTAGGGCTGGACGATATGGCTTGAAAATAAAATCTCAAATTTTATTTTACCAAATCCGATAAATAAATTTCTTCCCCCCCCCCCTTTTTATTACACTAATAGAAATGAACAAAATGCTCTGTGCTACTAGTATTACACAATGAGCTAAGAACAGGCTTCACATCACTTGTGTAACTTCAAACTAACTTAGAAATAAGTAAATGAGAAAAGTGTCTCATAAAAAAAAGTTTACTCATTACAATGCATTTTCCTAAACGTTCAGCATTGCATGGTAGTCTCTTCATGGAAGCCCAATGGCAAAATAAAATCCAGATTGAGATGATTTAGACTGTGGTTTGATGGGTTGAATAGTTGTCTTGCAATCGGAAGGTTGTGGGTTCAATTCCAGCTTCCCCTTGTCACATGTTGATGTGTTCCTAAGCAAAGGCACTTAACCCCAATTTGCCCACTGAGCTGTGTATCAGTGTATGAATGTGTGTGCGTTAGTGAGTGTGGCTCTAGTGTACAGCACCTTGAGTGGTCAGTATGACAGGAAAAGCGCTAAATAAGTTCAGTCCATTTACCATTCTGATTGAGCTTGAGTCATTGTGCAAAGATTGGAGGACAACTTCCAACTCAGAAAAAGATGATTCTTCTTAAAAGTACGCAATGGCTCAGCAATAAATGAAAATGTGCACCCAATGCTTCTCTTTTTGTTGGTAAAAAAGAAGAAAAGTGGTTGAAACATGACAAAGTTTGGATAAATCCTAGAAGCATAAATGCTTCTGCAGGACAACATGCAGGATGCTTACCATGGGCGGTCCCTTCTTCTTTTTGGCTGGCTCAGGAACAGAGCCTTCAGGAAAGAGCTTCTCCAAGGCAGCCAGGGCTGCGTAGGCCTTGGCCACCTTCTTATTGGACCCTGTGCCCTGGAACTTCTGCCCGTCTATCTCCACCTCCATGACGAAGCGCTTGTCGTGACTGCCGCCCGTCTCTGAGATGAGCTCGTACTTGAGGCCCCGCCGCTTCTCGTTCAGCTCCATCACGGGGTTCTTGCCGTGTTTAGTCAGAATTGGTCCCTGTTGGCGAGCGCTCTGATGGGAGAAAACCCACGATGTACAGATCAGGTTTCTGAATATTCAAAGCTGTCAAAAAGTCCGGCTGTTATCAGCTGACCTCAGTAGATTCAGGAGCAGCACCAGCCGCTCCGGTGGCAGCAGTGGAAGATTCAGTGGCTGCTACTGTCGGTTTTACTTCTTCTGCCGTGACCGGTACCGCCGCTTCTTCCACTTTAACAGCTGGTTCGGTACTTTTCACTTCCACCCCAGTGGGCAGGCCCATGTCCTGCAGTACCTAAACATACCCAAAAAGCAGGACGTTGGATTGAGATAAAAGACAAACCAATATTTATGATAAGTCCAGCTTTTGCAGCTGTTCCATCGGTGAATAACCCACTGAGGATGGGCTCAGCTCACCTTGACAGCTACGTGCAGCTTGGCAGTGCGCTTGGATGGGCCAGAAGCCTCAAATGTCTTTCCGTCCACCTCCACGGCCATCGTAAAGACCGGAACATGAACGGGCCCGGTTTGGGATACGAGTTTATACTGGAGACCCGGCTTCAGCTGATCAGCATCCATCAGGGCGTTCATAGCCTGGGGGTTCGGCCTTGTCTTCTGCAGCTTTTGGAACCAAAGAGAAAGGATTTTACCACCAACATCAACG